>NC_058133.1:142696995-142778292 GCF_016433145.1 Gracilinanus agilis
TCTTTCTTTCTTTCTTTCTTTCTTTCTTTCTTTCTTTCTTTCTTTCTTTCTTTCTTTCTTTCTTTCTTTCTTTCTTTCTTTCTTTCTTTCTTTCCTTTCTTTCTTCCTTTCTTTCTTTCTTCCTTTCTTCCTTTCTTCCTTTCTTTCTTCTTTCTTTTCTCAGCATAAGCAGAGCTGAATGAAACAGATTCCAAACAGCTGCTTCTCTGATTCACAATGGCTTTCCTATATGGCTTCTCAGTGGGGACCTGGAAAGGACAGTGCCAACCCTGACTTGTCATTAAAATGACCCTGGGAGAACTATATCGACTGGAATTTTCACTTGTAGAATGTATAAATGGTACATACAATGGTACATACATTCTCAGGAAGAGAAGGACATAAAGCACAGTAAAATAACTAAACAAGTTCCTTGTTGAAGATGTCCTCCCTGGAAAAACAGGATTAAATTTCATTGAGAATAATCAAAGATTCTTAGAGGCTCATAGATTTAAAGTTATAAGGTCCCTTGGGAGTCAACTAGTTTAACCCACTCTGAAGTCCAGAGAGCTAGAATGAATGACTAACCCAAGGTCTCAGGTGTAAATAAGTGGCAGAGATAGGATTTGAATTTAACTTCTTTGACTCCAAATCTAGTGTTTATCTAGTGTGGTAGTGTTCTACCACAATCTCTCTATATCAATAAAATTATTTTGGATTTGGAGCTTCAGTGAAAGCAATTCCACTTAGGGCAATGCAGAAGGAAGAACCAAATCCTTACATGATAAGGAGGATGTTTTGTGTGTGTGTACATGTGTCTGTGTGTATAAACTTCACAGAAACCTTGACATTCACTGTGTCCAAGATGTATACTGGCTTTAAACTTAAAAGTTGACCGTACCATGAGACAGGTAGGTGACTTCGTGGATTGACAGCCAGATAGTCCTGGGTTCAGATACTTCCCAGCTGTGTGACCCTGGGCAAGTCACTTAACCCCCATTGACTAGCCCTTACCATTCTTCTGCCTTGGAACCAATATACAGTATTGATTCTAAGACAGAAAGTAAGGGTTATTAAAAAAAAGTTAATCATACTATATCTTTGCAATCCTTTGTTTTTTTTGAACCCTCCCCACTGCTTGACTTTTAAAAAAATGCCCTGTAGTATTGGAGATGGCAAAGGGGAAGAGGTACATTAATCTTTGCTGATTCTTTTTATGCTCCTCTATGTTAATAGATAACTCCTAGGGAATGGAGTGTAGCTCAGTCCCTGCTCTTCCCTCTTCCTTCTTTTGTTAATAACAAGCTTCTATCATCATACTTCACCCATGAAGCCCCTGGAGATTATTCTGATTTTGAAGGTCATTAGGGGAGAGATGCAAGTAAGGGAGTATGCAGATGGCTGATGATTGGGTCTGTCCAATCCCAACACACTACTTCTCTTTATAGGGAAAGTAAAATACTCTGGAGATGAATGACAAATGAGGATCTTTAGGTCCTTAGGTTGAGACTATAATTGTAGCTTATATTTCTGTAGCCTTCAGAGTTCACAAAAGAGAAAGGATACACTAACTCATTTGGTCCTCATTGTATACCAACCAAGGAGGCAATATGACTATTTGGTTCATTTTGTGATGTCATTGGGGAATGAAACTTCTGATTAACTATCTTTCTTTATAATGCAGACCAGCAATTGGTCTTTAACTTGTCTAGCTCTGAGTCATCTGGAACATTGAGTGCTGAGGTACTTCAGTGACTTGCCCAGGGTTATACCATGAAGAGAAGGCAAAAGCAGAATTTGAATCCTAGTCCTTCTGACTCTGAGGTTGCTTCTCTGTCCACTTCCCCTTGATGCCATATCAAAGTGAGTATTTATATACTCCCTGAGACTTTTCCATCATTACCCCTTGGAACCTCTTATTCTACAACACTGAATCAGCCTTGGTACTTACACCTCATCAGTTCCCTCTGCCCTTGGAGGCTCTCTAATTGCAAAGTGGAGTGCACCCAGCCCAGCCCTCTCTTCATTTTCCACCTGGCTGCACTCCTTTGGAATTCTCTTGTGGGAGAGTTCCCACTTTTTAGCTCCTTTTTATAAGTTATCTCCTCTCATTTAATTGCAAACTCCTTGAGGACAGGGATTATCTTTCTTCTTTCCCTCATATTTGAATCCTATAGATCTTAGCTTAGTGCTTGACACATAGCAGGTGCATAATAAATGTTTGTTACCTAACTATTGTTCCCATTTTATAGTTGAGCAAACTGAGGCTCAAACATGCAAAGTAAGTTGTTCTAGGTCATATATAGTTAGTAACCCTGTCAGAGATGGACTTCAAACTCAGATCTTCTGAATCTTAGCCCAGTGCTAATATTATACCAGATTCTGGTTTTAATCATCAACATCTTTTTTTTTATCATAATGATCATTATCAGATATTTATTTATTGTACAACTGTCCTCTAACCAGCAATTTACTGAGTGCGGGGACCTTAGAGGAGATCTATTATTTATTTATTTATTTTTGCTAAGGATATAAATAGCAATGCACAATATAATTTGGAAAGTGAAGTGGCCTAAAGGTCATGAAGACCTGGGTTCAAATCCTACTTCTGATCCCATGTAAAGGGAATTGAATCCTCTTCCCCTTCTGGATTGTCAACTCCATTCATCCCATTTTTGCATGCCAGTGCTACACCCATAAACATGAATACACAGGGAATACACAGGAAGACATGTGGGGGACAGAGGATAAGAAGGGTGGTATGAGACTCATGGGGATCTCTAATTCCATGAACATGGCACAAGAAGTGGATGGAGGATCATGCGGAAGGATCAACACATGGTCAGACTTAGAGTAGAAAAAGAGACTTTAAACCTATATCTATCTGCTTTCTTTATTTCAAGTAATTATTAATAAACTCTATGGAAAATAAGAAACTGGAGTTATTAATTTAAATCTAACAATCCACAACTGGCCACATGTCCCTGGGTAAGTCACCTGATCTCTTAGGCCCCTAAGAGATCTCTAAAAATTTAATTTCCTAATAGTGAGACCAGCAGTAGCAGAGGAAGTTGCCTATACTATAAAGAAATCATAAGTCCCAGTCCATTCCTGCCTTCCTGACCCCAAACCCTGGTATCTGGAAGGAAGAATACCAAAAAATAAAAACAAAGAATATAGTCCTTGGCCTCAAGGAGTTTACAGTTGACTGACAAAAAATTGAAAAATAATTACAAAACTTGCCTTGCTACTACAATATCTGTCAAAAGAAGAAAGAATAATATATCCTTTTGGCCTTGTTAACACCTGAGCTATGGGCTAAAGGATGTAGGAGTCAGTTTCTAATTCCAGTTTTTCTACAAACTTTATGTAAGACCTTGGGCAAACCATTGAACCTCTTTTAATCTCAACTTTCTCATATGTAACACAGGGCTCTCATTTGTATTTTGTCCTGTGCCTGCTGACAGTACCTTGTTATCTGACTTAGAGGCTATTGTAATAAGTAAATAAATAGGCTAAATGGAGGCTTATATTAGAGGGCAGGGGAGGGACCAGCTGAGTCTGCTAAATAGGGAGACTATAACTTCAATTTAGGTTGGTTTGGGTCATCCAGGGTTATATGAGCCTGAGCTGAAATGTTTCAGAAAATCTCCCTGTTGTCACTAAGCTCCTTGAAGTAAAGAGTGAGATGCCCTCCCCTCCTGATGGAAACTGAAAGCCAACAGGAAGTGAACTTGGTTCACTTCCTGAGCAAGATGGATGCCTGGTTTAGCCCCTCAGGAAATAAGGGAAAGCTATCTTTCCCTCTTCAGCCTTAGCCCTAGTTGATGGTATAAATGACTCAACAGAAACTCTTTGAATAAAGGCCAAGGGGTTTATTAAAGGCAAGAGTAAGCTGAGGGAGGAAGGTTAAGGTCTGGGAAACTGTTGCTAAGGGTGAAGGCCAGTGCTGGGAGAGGTCTCAGAAGGTAGAGGTCAGGCTGAGGGAACCAGCCCCTAAGCCAGGGATGAATTTCACTGCCCTGATATAGAAAGGTCTAGCAGATTAACAAAGGAGGGTATTGGCTTGGTTTAGGAGTGTCCCTTAGTGCTTGTCTAAGTAAAATAATTCCCACATTCTCCTCCCACCAAATTCCCTCCTCCCAGGGCCCAAGGGGAAGATGGTGGGGATAGCAGGATGTCTGGGTCAGGTTATGGAAATCAGCCCCAGGGTTGGTTCTCCAGGAATATTTATAGTCCCTGCTCTAACGGTTTTGACTGTGAGACCAGGCCAGGCTGGTCAACATTCCGTTTCCCTGACTGCCCGGATTGCTTCAGGTGATTTTTCAAGTGCAAGAGATTCTTGCAATAATCCTGCATCACACTATATTATTAACAAAAAGCAGTCTCAAACTTTTGTTAATAACTGATCAGATTTTCTAATTTTGTTATAATATTTTTTCTGGAACAAAATGAAAATATTTATGTATTTATTCCTTTTCATGCACATTCATAGTTTGATCGATTTAGTGAACAGTTATCTATACTGTAGCAGTCCAGAAGGTGAAATATTTGTATTTTTGATTCAGACCAGAAAATGAAGGAATTATGCTTGCTTTGTTCATTGTTGTTTAGGATGATAATCCAATTAGTGGTATTGCCAGAACCCCATTGCCCAGATCTCCAGTCTTTCTGATTTACTAACAATACTAACTATTACTACTACTGCTACTACCACTACCTACTAACTACTACTACTACTTAATAACAACTACTACTACCACTATTACCTATTAACTAATACTATTACCTACTAACCACTACTACTACTACCTACTAACTATTACCACTACCTACTACTATCTACTAACCACTATTACTACTCCTATCACTATTACTACTACTACTACCACCTAATTACTAGTACTAACCACTACTACTACCTCTAATACTACTATCCACTACTACCACTACTACTACATACTAATACTACTACCTACTAACCCCTACCACTACCACTACCACTACCATTACCATTACAATTACTACTACTACTACTACCTAACTCTTACTACTACTACTACTACTACTACTACTACTACTACTACTATATATTAATACTATGCATTACTACTACTACTGTTTAATGCTTTACAATTCATGACATTATATCTTTACAATAGTCCTGTAAACAATATAAGTCTATTATCCCCCTTGTTCAGAGTAAGAAATTAAAACACAGACATTCTGTGCCTTGCCTGGAAAAACCCATTTTATTTAGGACAGATAATTGTAGTTGTATAGGCAGGAACTAAGCAAGGGACCTTCCATTAGTCAGCTACTTCTGAGAGCTGTTTGGGGAGATTTGACCTCTAAGTTGAAGAGTAAAGATAACAATAGTCCAAGTTTGTGGCTGCTTCATGCAGAAGATCTCGGGGAGCAGAAGTTGCCATGCCAACAGCAAGAAATAAAGGGAATTCAAAAAGTTCATTTGGGATCAAAATCAACAATCTGACCCTCAGGTTTAGAACTGGGACAAAGAGTAAAGAATGGGGATGAATACAAGGCATCAGTCACCAGAAGAACAAGCTCAAGACAGGATGGCAAAAGCTATCAGTAGCTCAGAGTTGGCCATGGTCAGCATAAGCCTGAGGGCAGCCTACTTTCGTAGTCGCTTGGCACCAGCAGCAGCCTTATCTCTTGCAACCTCTGAAAGGAACAAAGCTGTCAGAGGCCAATTTGTGAAAAGTTAATGTTTGCAGTGGATAGATACTGAAAATGGTGCAAAAAGAAAAGACACCCCCCCCCCCAAACAAAATAAAAAAGTGTCGAGGGATCATTAAACAAGTACACAGAAGAGGACAGAAGAAAATTCAGAAGGGGAATGAGATTCTCACTGATCCCCAGAGCATCACTGATATCACATTTCTGATACAGAGTAGTGCTGATGCTATCATATTAAATATAACATGAAATTTAAAAACCCAACCTACATAATAGAAATTCTAAATTTCATGTGGATCTTTTGCTTTTCTTTTATATTGAAATAATCATGTATATTGGTATTTGTTAAATGGGAGATGCAATATGTTACAGTGGATGTGGCGTTGGACTTGGTGTTAGGAAGACGGGTTCAAATCCCAACTTAGACACTTACTAGCTTTGTGATGCTGGGCCATTTTATTTAATTACTCTTTACCTTCATTTTATAAAATAAGGTATTGAATTTGAGGTGTCTTCTGTCTCTGAATCTACAATCCTAAATTCTAACCCTAAAAGAAAGGATAACCAAAAGAAATTTAATATTTTCTAACCAATAACAGTGGTTTGGAAAAACTGATCTTATCTGTGAAGTACATGTATGCTTAAATGGTGATGTTCTTTTCTTTCTGGATTTTTCTTTAGATTTGGTCAAGACCTTCAATTTAATCTCTTTTTAAGACTTTCAATGTGGAAACTCCTTTTACTGAGGTCAACAGGTCAGCAGCTTTTCTTTAACTTATTTTCTTAGAGAGTTGCCTCAGTTGCACTGAGAGAAGGCATAACTTGCTTATGGGCAGAGATGGTATGTTGCCAGAGCAAGATTTGAACTTAGCTCTTCTTAATTCAAGATCAGACTTCTTTCTACTAAGTTACATTGCTTTCTCTGGGAAGATGATACAAATTACATTGTCAATAATACGCAATGTGGTATAGTTAAAAGAATTTTGGTTTTGAACAAAAGAACTTTGACTTAATTCTCAGCTCTGCTGATTACTCCCTGGAAGACCTTGGGCAAATCACTTAACTCTGTCTGCCTCATTTTCTATGTCTAGAAAATGAGGGAGATGGCCTTAATCTTTGAAGTCTTTCCTAGTTCATTAACCTATGAAGATGACTAAATCTTTTACTGACTAATAACAATAGGCTTCAGCTATGAAAAAATCCATCAATCACTCTTTGCCCTTAGTAGCCCTGCACTGAATTAAAGTTTGATTTTTTTCCTAAGTTTATTCTGTGAGATTTTAGTAGGGCAGGATTTGGATTAGTGCCAGTCATTACAGGGACTTAATCAAATGCACTGAAAACAATCTGATAAGTCAGAAAGTTGTTGCGTCTAAATGATCATTAGTATCCAAATCCTGACAGATGCTTTTTGATCCTTACAGCACACGGGATCTAGTTATCACTTAGTTTAGCATGGAAGATGCAGAAGAATAAGCGATTAATTGCATCGAAAGGATATTATATGTATTTGTAACATCTTTTGTTCTTTCTAAACTGTGAGTTTAGAGTGAAATCACAAACAATAGCATGAGATTAATTATGAAAGACCAAGTTATTGACAGATTCTCTTTGCATTGTTGGCATTATTGTTCAAGTTTCTCTGTAACCTCTCCCAAATTAAGCTAGGGGTCCATATCGCATAATCAAAATCCATCGTGTGTGTGTGTGTGTGTGTGTGTGTGTGTGTGTGTGTGTGTGTGTGTGTGTGTTCTCCAATTACACATTTGCTTATTATATGTAAGAGAATCTATTGCCCCAATTTTCTGAGTGACATAAAGAACTTTTAAAAGCATGTCCTTCAGTCGTTGTGGGACTTAAGAGAAAGAAAGCTATCTACACCAAGAGAAAGAACTGTGGGAATTGAAACACAAAAAGAAAAAGATATAATTTATCACTTATCTATATGGGTACAGGATTTGAGGTTTTGGTTTTTAAAAGATTATTAGAAAAATAAATAATATGGAAAAAGGTATTGAGTGATAATACATATATAACTCAGTGGAATTGCTTGTCAATTTCAGAAGGGGGGAAGGAAGAAGGGAAGGAGAGAACATGAATCATGTAACCATGCAAAAATACTTATAAATATATAAATAATTAATTAAAAAATAAAACCACGTCCTTGTGGTTTCCTCAATCCCCAGAGCATCACTGATGCCCATTACTAATACCACATTAATGATACTCAGCATCAAAAAAGGTGCAAAAGAGGGTAAAATTCAGAACAAAAAAGAATACAGGATGCAAGATAGGTAATTCTAGAGACAAACTAAAATAATTTTTCAACATTGTGTTTTGAATCAGTAAAAGCAAAACATGAAAGCAGAAACCTTCGAGGTTTAATTCAGGTTCAACCCCCTCCATACAATCTTCACTTATGTCCCCAAGGCTAATTCTAGATCTTCCAATCCCCTGATGCTATTATTTATCTGTGAAGGTTTTAGAGTGAAAGCTTCTTCAGGGTAGGGACTATTGTTTATTTTTGTCTTTGTGTTTTCACTGGCCTTTTAAAAAATACTCTTTGAATTGAATCACTGGGTTATTGAGTTCTTCAATGAAACCTGCCTTGTTCTTTTTTCTTCTTGACAAATATAGTCAAAGAATGGTGATACTGGAGTGGATTAGACTCCATGGTCGGGTACTCTCAGTAAGACTAGGAAAATTCCCCTGACATTCCCTGACATTAGTGTTTTAAGGAGTTTCTGGCTGAAGCTATTTCCATAGTCTCTTGAGAAAATTTCTAACATTGAGGTTAACCCACAGACCATAGGCATAGGCCTAAATATCTCTCGAGGTTGTCCAAAACCAATGAACTAAACTTTCTAGTGACTGTGATTAAGGAAATTAAGAGTTCCTCTAATGTTTGAAAATAACAAACTAGTTTGTCCTTATATTTTCAGAGATAAAAAGTGAGCTCTGTCAAAAAGACACACAAAAGCTGCAAACACTGCTAATGAGAAGTAATGAAATGGTTTGTTTTTCTCTTCTGAATAATAAGCATGGGATGGCCCCATAAAACCATTTTTTCAAATGTCACTTGAAAAGCAAACAATAAACTCAACTTCCACACTAAGCCATCTGAATGATTCAATTTGGATCTGTAGAAATTGGATTAACAGAGCATTAGTCAAAATGGCATAACAAGGTGTAATTTTCCAGTAACTCAAGTCTGGGGCTTTTTTATTTGAGAGATATGGTGAATTTCCTTCCAAAGTCCTGGGAAATATGGCCTTCTGCATCAGAGGATGAAGAGAGGTGGGAAACTCATTTCTTCTTAACTATTGACATTCTTTTTAAAATCACCCTCTTTTCACCCTGCTCCACACATTGAATTGAAATCTTTCAAACTCAGTGGTTTCTTTTATTTATACTCTGGTAGTTAAAGTTTGGCTGCCTGGGCATTTCTGAATTCTCATTCACATGTGCAACAAAGTATAACAGAATGAAGCAATTAGGTCTACCACCACCATCACTAAGATCAAAGTAGAGGATTTAGGAATGAAAATCCATAGTACAATTCACTTCAAAACCCCAAGTGGGCTAATTCTAATAACATTTCTGCTTTGTTAAAAAAATTCCCTAGTGAAGTTCCAGGAGATATTTCTGCTTTCGTTTCCCCCTTTCAGATCCTTATTTTCAATTTTTTTGGGGAAATGTAAAAATATTTAAATGATTAATCAGGTTGATTCTCTACTTTGGGGTAGAAAGGAGTGTGTTGATATGCATAGAAGATACTATATCCCTGGGATATGGCTGCTAAGTAAATTTCATTTTTTTTAAAAAGAATTTATTCAAGTATTTTTCCATGGTTACATGATTCATGTGCTTTTTCTCCCCTTTTCTCCTCTACCCTTCCCAGAGTCCAACAAGCAATTCCATTGGCTTATATATGTATTATCACTCAATACCTATTTCCATATTAATCATGCTAAGGAATTTTAAAGCAGAAACAAATGGTGGGTTTCCATACACTCTAGGACAGTGATGGTGAAACTTTTAGAGATTGAGTGCCCAGATTGTAACCCTTATGTGACATATAAACAGTGCCTTTACCCCAGACAGGGGAGGGAGGAAGCTCTTCCATTGAGATGCTGGGCAGAGGGGCAACGGGTGATGAGAGAAATGTCCTCAGGTGCACATGGAGAAGGGGAAGAGAGCAGCTCCCTCCCACACACTTTGGCATGTGTGCCATAGGTTTGTCAACATGGCTCTAGGGTGTTGCCTTATTAATATGCCTTTTGCCTCATTCTGTCGCTAGTCAAACCCCAGACATTCTTAGGACTTTGCCATCATATTTCAGTTGCCTTCTCCCTTTACCCCTGAAATTCCCTTCTCTTAATTTCTCTATTTCTTCTGGAAATCTTCTTTTTGAGGAAGAACCCAGGTTATGTATGTTTTCATTCTCTGCATTTCATCATCATGCCCTTGTTCAGAAACTGGCTCTTATCCCTTCAGCTCTTTTCATGTGTAATCTTCCCCTACTGATTATATAATCTCCTTGAGGGCAAGAATTATCATTTTACTTGTATTTATATCCCCAGTGCTTACCACTGTGTCTGGCATATAGTAAGTACCTTTAAAAGCTTGTTGACTTGACCTAAGTAGCAGAGCCCTAATAAAGGGACTTTTGGGGATATAACCCAGGGTCCTAGAGTTAGAAAACGCTTGTACTGGTATGTGTCTATGGTGTAGAATCAACTAAATTTAGTACTTAATTAGCACAAACAACCAAAGGAGAGAGTTACTCTATGATAGGCTTCTTTCCAGTAGGGGCCAAATATCAAGGCAAGTTCCTCCTTGAACTCCTTTCTGTCTGGCTAGCCCTCCTCATCTGTAGACTTGATGCATCCTGGGATCCCCTCATCCTTTACAATGAACTTGAGTCTAAAAGTATATCTTGCCCCAGGCAACAAAATTACTAGTTATGGCACTGATAGGTCGGTACTCCCCAGACTTCTACACTGGGGCGTTAATGAATTTTGCCTTCTTCTGCTCAATCTTTTATAGACTTATGATGGTCAGCTTTACCTATCCTTTTCCACTTACAGGTTTTCCTGATTCCAGACCCTGGGCTCTGGCCACTGAGTCACTTAGCTCTCCAACTAGTACAATTACAGAGGTAAGTTGGCTATAAATGATATAATTCATTGTAAAGCCAAATTACTTTCAAGAAACACATTGTCAGAGATTTTCTGGTCTATTAGTTTAATGTTGATATAGGTGGTCTTGCTGAGAGATGACTAAATAATCACGGCTAAAATTTATATAGTACTTTTCAGTTTACTTTATGCATGAACACTCTCCTGTTAACTGACTTTGAAGTAGGCACTGTATGTAAAGCCCCATGCCAATCAGCAAACTATTGAAATAAATGATTGGAGTAACAATTCTAAAGTGAAGAAGTAAGAGCTTAGGCTAGTAGCCATCTAGAATAGAAAAGGGGTTAATTTAGGAGTTATTCAGAAAGAAGAGTTCAGAGGACTTGGTAACTGGATTTAAAATAATCATCATCACCATCACCATTATCCCTGATATGGTACTTAAAAGTTTATAAAACACTTTACATATATTATCTCATTTGATCTTCATAGCAAGCCTATAAAGTAGGTGTATTATTTTGTTGTTGTTCAGTCATTTAAGTTGTATCTGACATTTTGTGTCCCCATTTTGGGTTTTCTTGGCAAAGATACTGGACTGGTTTGCCATTTCTTTCTCCAGCTCATTTCACATTTGAGGAAACTAAAGCAAACAAGGTTAAGTGACTTTTCCAGGATCATACAGCAAGTATGTGCCTGAAGCCATATTTGAACCCAGGAAAACATGCCTTCCTCTCTCCAGACCTGGCACTCATCAAGATTGTCCACTGTGGCACTTAGCTGTAAAATTACTCACATTTTAAAGATAAGAAAACAAATATTGAGAGAATTTCTGTAACTTATTCCCATAATGAGTAACTGGTTCACACAGTTAGAAATTATCTGAGGCAAGATTTTAATTTAGGTCTTCTTAACTCCAAGTCTATCACTATTCACTGTGCTACCTATATAAGAGATAGAAGAAAGATTCCTGACCCAAGTGATTTGATTCTAAATGACAGTGATATCAGCTTTCTGTCAGTGGTGGTGAGAAAGCTTAAAATTGCACTTGTGAAGTGTGAAATGACAGTAGGAAATGTTTGGCAAGCAATTAGACTGTTTTTTGTTGTTGTTGTTGATTTATTTGTTGGTTTGTTTTATAATTATCATATATGGAAATTGAGGAAGCTATAGAGTAGTATTTAGAGCACAGTGGATTGAGTAGACAGTGGACCTGGAATCAGGAACACTTAAGTTCAAACCTATCCTTCACACACTTATTAGATGTTTGAGCAGTAACTTAGCCTCAGCCTTAGTTTCCTTATCTGTAAAATGAGGATAATAATATAATCTTCTTCTTATTGTGAGAATTCTGAGAGCTTATTGTGAGAACAAAATGAGTGAATATTTGTAGGGTGCCTTGCAAGCCTTAAAATATCTTACAAATACTATTGATGATGATGATGATGATGATGACGATAAAGTGTTTTTCTTTGTGTTGGAGAGGTAGCCCCAAACTCTCTAACATGAAGCATGACCTCTGCCAAGTACTACCATACTAGTCCACACTCAGTGTCTGCTCTATTGGAAACTAAGTTCAAAGAAATTCATCACTGTCACCAGACTCTGGCCAACAAGAAATGTACTTATAAATGATGGAAAGAAGTAGTTCATCATATTGATTTTGAGTATAAGTTTATGTGCTTAATAAAGCAAACCAATGGCAAGTGTCACTCCTTCTTCTTTAAAGGTGATGATGCTGAGACCCCAAGTAGTTCAGTGACTTGCTGCTTAAATGTTCTTTGCCAAGGAGGCTTGCTTTACTGCTGGCTCAGCTATCGCAGATATCGCATGTAACATTCCTATGGAATTATGCCTAATTTAGTTTTCTCCCTTTCTCCCTCTCTCTTAGACTATAGTTGACTGAGTTCTTGTTGTCTTCTAAAGTACTTCCTTCATCTGAAGACTGGCAAGGCATAAGAGAGAGAGAAGGCAGTCATTTCTATTGTTGAGCAAAACAAAAAAGCCAGCTACCTTCCTTCTAAATCTACAATCAAACATTATTTCCAACAAGAGGCAAACAGGAATATATTACCTTTCACCAGAAAAATGAAAAGCCAAAGACTTGAATATTAAAGGCTTTGGGAAATATAACAGGACTTAGAATGGTAAGCATTGAACTGGGCATCACTGGTCCTGAGCTCTACTCCTGATTCTTTCGCTCTATGTAATATTATTTTTCCTAACAACAATAACAATATGATGATGTTGACAATAATCACAAGCATTTGTATAGCCCTTTAA
Source organism: Gracilinanus agilis (assembly GCF_016433145.1). NCBI lineage: Eukaryota > Metazoa > Chordata > Mammalia > Didelphimorphia > Didelphidae > Gracilinanus > Gracilinanus agilis. Next base: position 142,710,099 of record NC_058133.1, read on the forward strand.
AGTTTTTGCTTAGCAAATATTATCTCATTTTATCCTCCCAAAGACCCAGGGAGGTAGGTAGTGTTTATTATCCCCATTTTGCAATTGAGAAAATGGAGGCAGATAGATGTTTAGGGATTTTCCCAGGGCACAGAGCAAGTAGCTTCTAAGGTTGGATTCAAACTCAAGTCATTGTGTCTCCCAGTTCAGTGCTTTATCCATTGTGCCACATATCTGCCTCTGTATTTGAACTTGGGAAAGTCAAAATTAATTTAACCTCTTTTTGCCTTAGTTTTCAGTAAATAAGGCTATCCCAAAGTAGAATTCATCTCAGTAGGTAATGTTTCCCAGAATTCAGGGCTCTGGTATACAGACATGTGCACTTACATACGTACATCCCCACACATTTATATATCCACAACAAACATATGTATATATTGCAGCATGTGCTCATTTGCACACTTATGTGTACATATTTACCCACAACTTCAGTGGGGAAACCTGGGCTTTGTCATCGTGTATTCTGTAAGCACTCCCACTCTTATTGTCTCCTCAAATATTTTGCCCCAAAGCAACAAAATTCCTAGTTATGCTTCTCCCTAGTGATCTTTGAGCAAAAGTTGGGCAACCTCTTGTCAGTTATGTTTTAGGGGGATTCTTTTTCTGTTATTTTTTTCTGTACCTCTTAAACTTAGGTGACTTCTGAGGTTCTTTTACAGCTATGAGATTCTGAGACTCTAAGTTTCATTTTATAGAAGCTCATCCCAGAATCATATAATCAGACTTGAAATCACATGCTTTTAGGACCATAATGAGCTGGCATTTACTGCTGAAGTTAAGAAGCAAATCCTGAAGTAGATGACTTACCTTTTAAGTTTGACCTTGATAGAATGCTGTATAACAGGAAAGCTCAACTCAGCAATGAGAGGAGGTGAATTAAGAAAGGAGGCAGGAAATTTGAATTTGACAATGTAATGAAGAAATGAGATAAGTTTTCCTCCATTTGTCAGGGATTAGTCATGTATGAAGACTTGGTGAGGTCGTCAGTTTAAGTATCAGTTGGGTTCAATTCTCAAAAATCAGAATGCAGGTATGAGGCACCAAAACCAAACTCAGACAGTTAGCAATCATCAACCACATCTGGCTATTTCTAGCCTTTTTTCCCTTAAGTTTGGCCTATTTCCCCTTCTTAGATATTGATTAATTTTAGACCCCATCTTTGACATTCTCTCTATGGTTTGACCTTCTGGTTTTTTCTTTTGCTTTAATTTTTTATTGTTTTCTTATTTTTATATCACTTTCATAATCGTTTCCTCTCACCTATGTAAAGAGTCATTCCTTATAACAAAGAATAAAATGTAAGTGGAAACACTCCAAACAAAACTGAATATTGTGTAATTATAATGACCAAGAATGGCAATGGAGAAAAGAAGAGAAAAAAAACATTTTCCTTCCCCTCCTTTTTTGGTAGAGATGGAGGACTCTGGATATGAAACTTTATATACTTCCTGTTTTAGTTAATATGCTGTCTAGTTTTGCCCAACATATTTTTTTCTTTTTAATTTATACAAAAAATATTTAAATGTCTACTTTGCTCCAGGAATTGCACTAAGGCGCTAGAGATAACAGAGACAAAAATGAAATAGTCACTGCTCTCAAGAAGCTTACATTCTATTGGAGGCTGAAAAATGTACATACAAAAGTATATACAAAATAAGCACATACAAAGTCAATATAAGATATTCTGAGAGAAGGCATTGGTAGCTAAGGGTTTCAAGGAATATGTCATAAAGAACATATGCATGGAGAAAAGAGAACAGTTGTGAGAAATATTATGCTGATAGAATTAAAATACTTAGAAGTTGATTGAATACATGGAATTTGTGAAGATATATAAGATTGGTTAATTGGATATGCAGAATTTATGAAGATGACTCTAAAGTTACAAACTTGGGTGATTGAAAGGATATTAGTGCCCGCTAGAGAAATAGGGAAGTTAGGAAGAAAGCTGGATTGGGGAGAGGAAGGTATTTCATTATTATTATTTTCTTTTTGTTTTGAGTGAACAATTTGTTTGAAATAGGTCTAGTTGGAACTTTGATGATTTCTCTCTCACTTTTTTATCATTTCCTCAAATTTATTGTTTATTCTGAACTTTGCCTTAATAATTTTGACTTCACATAAACAGCTGAAATGGTTGGTCCATCTTGAACCAGTTATGGTAAGTCAGCCATGTAATTTATTTTTATTTAAAAAAATCTTGCTTTCTGTCTTGGTAATAACTTTAAGACAGAAAGGCAAGGGCTAGACAAGTGGGGTTAAGTGATTGCCAAGGGTCACAAAACTAAAAAGTATCTGTGGTCAGTCATTTAAAGACATTTATATCACTGGGTATTTATATCCAAACAATCAATCAAAAACATTTGTTAAGCACCTATTATGGACAAGACTCTGAGCTTGGGTATACAAAGACAAAGAAATATCCCTGCTCTCATTATCCAGACAATCAGCATTTTCCAACATACTCCTAGCATGAGGGACACTAGCATTTGAGGAATTAGAAAAAGCTTTGTAGAAATAATAATTTAGGTTTTTCTTGAAGGAAATGAGAACTTGTTGGGGTGGAGATAAGGAAGGACAATATTCTTGGAATTTGGGCGACTCCATTTGAAGGCATGGAGAGAGGAGTGCCTGTAGGAAAAATAGAAAGAAAACCAATTTGCCTGGATTTTTGAGGAATGGATGGAGAATAATGTACAACAAGGCTAGAAAGATAAACTGGGATCAGATTGGAAAGGATCTTCAAAGCTAAAGAAAGTAGTTTATGTTTGATCATAAAAGCAAAGGCTGTCCTTTGTTTCAAAGAGGACCAATGACATCAGGAGGTAATGTCTTGACTCAAATATAAGTTAGATTTAAGTGCAGTAGAGTTGTACAAAGTCATCAGCCTCTCTATTCCAGAGTCATCAAAGTCTAATGGCAAGACAAAAGTCAGGATGACTGGTGATGGCCTGGGACACAGAAGATGACCTTAGCACTTACTTCAGTCTTCTTCATGGCCATTGGAACAAATTATTCTCATCTGTCTATTCTTTTGGGGCAAATCTTTACATGATTGGGGTAGACATTCCTCTAAATCACCAATGGGTTTCAGGCCTGTCAGTTAACATCAACATGAGTTAGTCTCTCTTCTGAGATGATTTTACAGGAGTGCATTCTACAACTTCTTAGAATCACAGGTGAGAGCTAGGGGAAAGGTAAATGCCAAAGGTGAATGAGCAGTCCCCAAAAGGGCTCAGCAAGCCCTTATGCTAGCATGCTAGTCCTTTGTGAACACCCCATACACCCCTAGAAGCAATAAGAAGCCACCAGAGTTTTTTATGCAGAGGAGATAAGTAGTCATGTATACTTTTGAGGAAAATAATTTTGGCAGTGTCATGGAGGATGGATTGGAGGAGAGAGACTTGAGACAGGGAGATCAATTAGACATACATGAGAGGTAATAAGGATCTGATGTAAGGTAATAGCTATATGAGTAGAAAATAAGGAGTCACATGCAAAGGATATTATGAAGATTAAAACTGACTAGATATATGTGGTAAGGGTGAATGAGGAACCAAGGAAAATACTAAGGCCCCAAACCAGGGAGAGTGGAACAATGGTGGTCCTCCTGGCAGAAACAGTTGAGTTGAGGGAAACCTTTGTAGGGAAAGGTGATGAGTTCTATTTTAGGTGTGTTGAATTTGAGATGTCTCTGGTACATTTAACTTTCTTTTTGAAGGAAGTATTCATATTATTAAGGCACAAAGTATCTATATAATCTACCATTCTTTTACTTCTTTCTCTCATTGATTCCTAATCATATTTCCAACCTAGTTTTCCCCATCCTCTTTGTCCACTTTCAAGTTGAAGTTGCCATATATCAATGTATTATCAAGTTATTTTAGAGGATGTTTTAAAATTTTTCAGAAAACTATTTCTCTTCATCAATGGATGTTGGTATAAGCTACAATTATATTCATAGTATAGCATGTGAATCACTTAACTGTAGACTCTGAATTGCTGGGTTCAATATAAGGCATTTTAGAAGATAAGTGTATCTCATTTGGTTCAAGCCCCTGTCCCAGAATAACCTCTAAAATAATCTGAACTCATTTTGCACCTTTACTGGTAGGCTAGCTAAGGAACACACACTTAAGAAGTCAAACATTTAATGAGCATTAAAACAATTAGCAAAGGAAAAGAGAAGTGATTTCACACACATTCCAGAGGGATTACAATTTAATTCCACCTAATCCCTCTCTAATCCCTCTAACCTCTAGCAAACAGAGGGGAAGGAACAAAACCACCTATGAGAATCATGCTCCAACATGGGTGAAATAGGTCTCACAAAATCTCTAGCACTTCTGGACCAAGGTTGGCCTGCTCCACTCACATGCTATTAATTTCTCCTAATCAGATACCTGATGCATAGCATGCTGGGATAAATTTGCCTTTGTCTTAGTAATGTTATAACAATATCTATTTGCTCCCTCACCTATATGTTTAATTTCCTTTATTATGGTGTGGGGTCCTTGAGAGCAAAAGTGTTCCCTTTTCTATTTGTATTCTCAGTTTAGCACAGTATTTTGCACCTAGTAATCACTTAAATTCTATTTTATTTGCTCATTCATTCATAATGTACTTTGGAAGGCAAGATGGCTAATTGTTTCAAGAAAGGATTTAAAAAAATTATCTTTGGGTACATAATGACAACAGTGCCACCAACATTACGTGTCTCTCTGAAGAAAACATGTGAGCTATTTTTCTAACTTTTGCTTATCTTCTGAACTATTTAATGAGTCTATAAATATGGATATGTTACAATTCCTCCATTGTGGTACGTTCTGTCCAACAGTTTTGGATGTTGGATAGTGATCATACTTTCAGAGTACCAATAATTAAATTGTTAGTAGCTGGTCTTGACATTAGGTGATTCTTAGTACCCAATGCTTTCGTTCCATTTTTGTCACTCTGAATACAGAAGGGGATGCACAAACCTGAGGACAATTTTGTATTTTTCACTCTTTCATGAAGGGCCTATACCAAACAAACAACCACCACTTGGTGGATAAATTCTCGGTAGTGAATGAACCTCTTTTAACTTTTTTAGACAGGTCTTCATACGACAAATATACAGTCAATTCCCAGTCATAGAAAGGAAGCCTTTAAAAGCTTTGTAGAGTCTAATAGAATTTACACTTTGCTGGCATAACTTCCCCAGTGGAAGATGATCCCCACACCATTATGAAGCATTAGAGGAAGTCTTAACTAGAGGGACTTATTAATAATATTATTAGTAGTGATTAAAATAATGATAATTTCTTATTTTGTGGCACTTTCAGGTATTAATTCTTTATCCCTGCAAATATCTTGTGAAGTACTTCATGCAAGTTTATCATTTTTCAGAGGCCATATGGTATAGAGCATAGAGATCCAGACTTGTAGATAGGGAATCCTGAATTTTTTAAAAGTTCATTTAATTAATTAATTAAGTTAGAGTTTTTCCATAGTTCCATGATTCGTGTTCTTTCTCTCTCCTCTTCCCACCCACTCCTGTAGCCAATGAGCAATTCCACTGGGTTTTACATGTGTCATTGATCCAGGCCTATTTCTATATTATTAATATTTGCATTAGGGTGATTGTTTAGAGTCTACATCCCAAATCATATCCCCATTGACCCATGTGTTTAAGCAGTTGTTTTTCTTGTCTTTCTGCTCCCACAGCTCTTCCTCTGGATGTTGATAGCATTCTTTCTCATAAGTCCCTCAGAATTGTCCTGGATCATTGCATTGCTGCTAGTAGAGAAGGTGATTGTGCCACAGTGTATCAGTCTCTGTGAACAATGTTCTCCTGGTTCTGCTCCTTTCACTCCTAGAGGTTGTTCCATTTCACATGAAATTCCTCCAGTTCATTATTCCTTTGAGCAAAATAGTATTCCAACACCAACAGATACCACAATTTGTTCAGCCATTCCCCAATTGAAAGGCATCCTCTCATTTTCCAATTTTTTGCCACCACAAAGAGTGTGGCTATGAATATTTTTGTACAAGACTTTTTCCTTATGATCTCTTTGGGGTGTAAACCCAGCAGTGGTATGGCTGGATCAAAGGGCAGATAGTCTTTTAAAATCCTTTGGGCATAGAGGAAAACCTGAATTTAAGTTTTACCTTAGTCATATATTATGTGATCAGAGGAAAATAATTTACCTTCTCAGTGTTTTGGGCAATTCTCCAAAACTATAAGTTTGTAAGAGAATTGCTGTTTTGCACTGATACAGGCAATTCCCACATTGCAAGTTCCTTCAGATGGTTGAAATCACAGATCTGGGCCCATCTGTTGTATGTTCATACTGTAAAATTGGAATTTGGGAGATGCCATCTAAAAGTATATATATTTTCTATGGACACGTGGGAACTATCAAACTACATTTCCCGTGGTCCAACGGGTTTCCGGTTCCAGTTCTTTGGGCGTGGGAATGCCAGGGTCACCACGCAGAGGACAGTTTAAATGAGAGGAGAATCTGAAAGTAAATCCTCTTTAGCTACCCGAGAGAGACGAGAGGTAACAAAATGGCTGGGGTGGCAGTTTTGAATTCTTACCGGCGTGTGGTCTAATGATTTTACCAGCATGGCCATGGCTTTAATTAAAATACTAATTTCTATTATTATATCAGTCTTCATCATTTTTAATCTTAATGATACTACTGTATATAGTGCTGTGTGTCAATATCCATCTATCTCCTGCCTATCTTTTGCTCTATCAGTCTATATCATCTTTCTGTCTCTGTTTTTTATTTCTATCCATCTTGATAGTTATTTCTCTCTCTATTACCTGTCTATCCTCATACATATTAAGCAGTGAGACCATATATTATTATTATTGTTCAGTTGTTTCAGGTGGCCTTCTCTTGGCAAAGTTAATGGAGTGGTTTGCCAATCCCTTTTCTAGTTCATTTATAGATGAGGAATTGAGGCAAATAGGTTTAAGTGATCTAGATAATATATATATTTATGCATATATATACACATACATACATATTTATACACACACATATAAATTATATACATATATATTTATACACACATATATAGATATATGTAGACATATTTTTCCTCATAAAAATGTAGAGATGAAAAAGCAGGTATGTGTGTTGGTTGTTCAACTTAATTCAATAAACATTTATTACATGCCTACTGTGTGCCAGAAGAACATAGAAAGGAGAGGAAGCTAAGAGAGTTGGAAAGATATTGAGTATATCCAAGGTTGAGTTAATTATTATGAGAAGGAGATTTCTAGTGATCAGCTTATCCTGGGAGAGACATCTTGTTTCATGGAGTTGAGTCTAAGCAGAGCTGTAGATGCAAAGTAGAGTAAGCTTCTTGTTACAAGAAGTCTCTTTGGTGGAAGGAGGAGGGAGATAAAATCATCATTCATGATCTTTTCTATCCTTTCTGAATTTTACTTTCTTTAAGCAGTCTGGAGAGGCAGTCTTTGATTAATTTCCCTGAATGTACTTGGTCAGATCCAGCCATTTTCCTTGGTTTAATTTAATTCAGTATGATTCAACAAGATTTTATCAAACATCTACTCTGTAAAAAGCACAGTTCTAGGTGATGGTGATGCATAAACAAGAAGAAAAAATTCCTGCCCTCATAGAGTCTACATTGGGGGTGTGGAGGGAGAAGGGCTGATGAAACCACAGCTCAGAGAAGAGTTTATACAGAAACCTCATTTATAACTTGTTTGTTTTCTTCTTCTTTAGATTGTAAGCTCCTTGAAGGCAGGGACTGTTTTTGCCTCTTTTTGTATCCTCAGGGATTACTTCAATGCCTGGCTCCTGGAAGTATTTAATAAATGTTTATTAACTGACTGACTGACTGTACAGCCTTTTTCATATTACTTTTCTTTCATGCGCTCCAACTTCCATTCCAGTCAGTTGTCATTGTTCCTTTTACATGACATCCCATTTCTTGTCAGGGGGTCTCTCATGTCCCAAATCCCTCTTTGCTTCTTCCTCTTAGACTCTCTGGATTCCTTCAAGATTCATTTTAAATACCTCTAAATGAAACCTTTCCTGATTCCCTCCAATTACTAATATCCTACCTCAACCTCCAACACCATGTATCTGTTTTGTATGTCCCTATTTGTTTACATGTTGCCTCCCTTGCCAGAATATTGGCTCCTTAAAGGAATGTTTCATTTTTCTTTTTGTAGATGCAGCACCTAGCATTGTGACTGGCATACAGCAGGTGATCAATAACTGCTTATTGATGGATTGCAATTTCAGCCCTCTTTCCTTTGGATGACACAATCTCAGTGACATATGGAAAAGGTTTATTCTTACATTTCAAATATTACATTCTGAAGGTATCAAATAAATAATAAAATATACTTCCAAGAAACTCATATAATATATATTGGTTTATTCATGAGGCAATTAGATTTTTTAAACTTCATGTGATTTTTGGTTTGGGTTTATTTTTAATGGCACATTTTCAGAGAAGGAAAAAGTAGAAAACAGTCAGGGCTTATTCTTACCATTTTTCTAAATGTATTATTGAATCTGAATGTACCAAAATGCCTCTACAAACAAAATAAAATTGCCATCTCAGAAATTTCACTCGTTTGTCTTTTAGACTTTGAACTCTAATCGCCTTTCAGTTTTATGGTGAATTTATGCCTGTGATGGAAGAGAAGTAGGTGACTTCCTGAGCAACATCCCTTACCTTCAAGTTGTGGGAGCATGTTTCAAAAAGGCTTAATCTATGACACAGCCTTCAGGGATTTTTATGGAGAGAGAAACAAATGGATGTGGAACAGTCTCTAAATGCACCCAAAGCCTCTAGGTAGAAATCACTGTGACTAGAAGATAATAGTTCTGTTCATTATTTCTTGAAAGGATATGGAGGAGGAGGGAAAGAGAAGAAGGAATTAGGGAAAGTTGTTTCTAGTGTAAAATCTTGTTAATTTAGATTCCTCTAATATGAAATTCCTAATAATTCAGATGAGGGCTGATTGACATTAACCTTGGTCCTTCTTATGAAGAGAGGGCTTACTAAGTAAATTAATAACATAAATTAGATTTGGGACATATTTAAATTACTTAACTTTTTCCAGTATTTATCAAGTATTTTAGAATGATTCAATTATATGCTTATAATCAACAGACTAAGATCCTATTTTTATCTATTTGTTACAACAATTCTTTGAAACAATAAATTAAATTTAACTTGGTGAATATTTATTAAACACTTGGCATATAGAAGGCTCTGTGCTAGGCTCTAGGCTAGACAAAAAAGAAATAGTTTCTGTCCTCAAGGAACTTATATTCTCTAGGCAAATATTAATAGTTTATGTGCTGCAAATATCTGGTTTTATCTTCACAACTCTTTGAGGAAGGTAATGTTATAATCTCTATTTTATAGATGAGAAAACTGAGGCAAGTAGAGGTTGAATGACTTGCCCAGAGTCACAAGGCAGGTGTCTGAGGCTCAATTCTTGTCTCCAGGTCCAGCACACTATCCATAATACCACCTATATTCCTATTTTGTTATTCTAGTTCTAGTCACTATATGTACTTGAAAGTCAATTGTATTTCTTTTTTAGATAGCTATAGATAACTTTTCACAAATTCATATGGGCTACTCTAAAATCATGAATTTCTTTAAAAAACTCTGCAAACATAAGGGTAAGTAGGTAGCAAAGGGGATAGGGTGCCAGGCTTGGAGGCCCTGAGAGGAAATCTAGTTTCACTTAGTATGTGATCCTGGACAAATCACTTAACCTTTGTGTGCCTTAGTTTCCTCCTTTTTAAAATGAGGATAATAATAGCACTGATCTTTCAGGGTTGTTGCAAGATCAAATGAAATAATAATTGTAAGGCACTTAGCACAATATCTAGCACATGGTAAGCACTATATAAATATTATCTTGTAGTAGTAGTAACAGTAGTAGTTGTCATAGTAAAGTGCCTAGCTTAGTACTTGGCATAACTATGTAAATGTTAGCTAATTTTTATTATTATTGTTCTTATGTTGAAAGGTGTTTTATTTTCTTACAAACTTAAATTCAATTTTTTTCTTCTTTGAATTCATACTATTTTTTCACAGCATAACCTTGATCTGGAAGAACCCTTTTTTCCTCTTTATGAGTCAAAATTGAAGTGACTTCCCTTAAAATTTGACCTTTGGCTATTAAGATGATGGTCTGTGGTCACTTTCACCTATGAAAATAAAAAATTTGGATTCTAATTAGGTGCAAAATGTTGGTGTCTTCTAAACAAAGAGCATTTTTGATTAACAAGAATAAACACACATATTTAGGATGAAAAGAAAAATCTGATACTTCCAGAGCTTCTCAAGCCCAGAACTAATGATTTGACCACACATCCAGGCTCCCAATTCTCCAACAAGAACATTTTTTGCTTTTAAATTTCTTATCCTTGGAATGGGCCTTCAACACAAATCCTGAGACAAGTTTCTTAAAGAGATCATTGAAGGACATGAGAAAGCATAGAAAAACTGTAGTGTTTTGTCAAATAATATGCAGCTGGGGTTTCACATCTCAGGTGTATTATTTGGGGAACTCTAATAGAACAAATAGGGACAAATGAAGCTGGCTATGAAAATAAACAATAAAAAGCCTCTATCTCCCTGATGCCTGTAGGGCTGGAAGAAAGGGAAGAGATTTAGGTTTGACTTTGAGAAAAGGGAATCATATTATTAAAAGTTCCCTTCTCTTCATGGCCGAAAAAAGGAAACCGGGTTCTGCTTTTTTGAATTCAGACAAGAGTTTTCTTCTCTAGATCTTCAGTTGCTTTGCTGATGTGTTATTATTTAGAAGCACCCTGGTGAAGGGTTGTGTGTTTAATAATATGAATTATTTGAATTTTTGTGTCAAGCCTAAAGAACAGAAAGGTTAAGTGGCATGGTTAATGAAATTTAGCACTGCAGGGTAGAGCTCTGAGTTCTGTAGAGGGATCCAGTTTTTGCACAGAGTATTTGGGGGTACATGGATTAGGTCCTTCCCTCTGAGGAGCTGGGTGGAGGGCAGTTAAGTTTGGGAGACAAATGGGAAAGCAATGGCACTGTTTCAAAAAAAAGGATAATAACAGCTCCCAGAGTTCTTGTGAAAATAAATGGAGATGTTTGTAAAATGTTTTACAAACCTTAAAGCACTATGAGTATTGGATATTTTTATTAATAGTTTCCTGAAGGGGGTATTTGTATAGTTCAGAATTAGGTGAGATATGGGGGTAATGGTTGCCATGGAGTAAAATATTCCCCCCCTAGATGTTAGTGTCTCTGAGCAAAGCCCCATTTTGTCATGCTTCCCTAAATAGAGCTCTGCTTCAAGAAAAGAGACTGGAATAAAATCAAACTTTGTTTTTTCTTAGCCTATAATCAGCTCATACAATGCCTTTAATAGATCCTTGTTCTGATAAGAACTTTACTGCAGTTAAGGAAATAACTCTTCCAAATGCTCATGTCCTTTCTCAGAGTTTTAAATGCTTGTTTATTAAACTTTCTAACTCAAGGCCATGGTTATGGATTTGTCGAGCATTGCTTTAAAAAAAAAATGGACCGCCATTTTACTGGCAAAGTTGAACCTGAATCAGCTTGAAATGAAAGAACCTAATATGTTGTAAATGGGCAATTTGGATGATGAATTAATAGTATTAAGTCCCCAGAATGGAAATTGAACCTATTACATGTCAGCAGTGAAGGTTGGATGAGGTGTATGAATCAATCATTTGTTCTAGAAAGCTGAATTCAGGGCAGTAAATTTATTTTCTACGACCATTTGAGAAGAAAACTTTACCTTTAGATAAAAAAAACACATTCAAGGCAACTAGCCATGTCACAAGCAAAGTATTTTCCATGTGACTAGTCTTGTTTTAGGACTTCAGTTTGTAAAATGAGAGGAAAAGCGGCAACATTAGAAAGTGAGTGTGCCAGAAATGTGGTTGGTGTTGATTATGATCATTACTATTGCGTTTTGGAAATCTGGGAGCACAGGTGATTATATCATGAAGAGTCCATGGTTTTGTTAGGTGTTCTTGTCTATAAACAGCCTTAATAGACGACAAGGTAAAGAATGGACTCTTTCCTTGTCTCAAGCCTGAACTTGAACAAATGTCCTGAGACTAATACATCTAATATAACCTTTTGCTGGTTTGTTCCTAATGGCATATTTATATTTGAGCCTAAATATGCCACTTTGGAAACTACTGATAATAATATCTAAGATTCATGGAGTATTAAGGTTTATAAATCATTTTACAAACATCTCCATTTATCCTCACAGCAATCTTGGGTGTTATTATTATTCTCTTTTTAAGATGAAGAAACTGAGGAAAACAGGGATTAAGTCACACAGGTAGTAAGCCTAGATTTGATCTCAAGTTTTCTCAACTTCAGTGCCACAGCTCTATCCACTGAGTCACCTGCAGGCTTCAGGCTCCTATTATTTCAGTATTTTACTCTAGGGCTAAGCAGAACAAGTCTAATCCCTTTTTATCCATGATAACTTTTAAACTATTTATAGGTGATTATTCTATCACCAATTGTGTTTTCCCTTGTAGCTAAACTTTCCCAGTTACTTTCATTGATCCTTTAGGGTGTCATCTCAACATACTTCACTGTTCTTGTTCTCTGGGCACTAAACAGAATAGTCCAAATGTAGTCTGACTGCTGAAGGGTATAATGGTACTATTCTCTTCCTAAGCCTGAAAGTCTTGCATCTCAAGATGGCACTGCTATTTTTGACTCTCCTATTGAGCAGTTGATTCATATTGAATTGGTGCTCCAGTAAAGCCCCCATATTTTTTTTTCAGATAAAGCATTTGCTACCATGCTTTCTACTGCCATCGTCTACTTACAAAGTTGATTTATTGAACACAAATGTGAGAAATTACTCAGAAGATCTTAGATTTGGACCTAGAAGGGACCTTAGAATTCAGTCCAACCCCTTCATTTTATAGATGAGGAAACAGAAACCCAAGAGGTTAAGTGACTTGCCCAGGGTTACAGAGATGGTAAATGTCATTTATCTCTAAGTAAATATCATGTTATTATATTTGGCCTCTGAGAACCTTTTGGATCCTGGATCTGTTATACTCATATTAATCCTAGCTTTGAGACCTCTGCAGATTTGAAAAGTATTGCCATCCAGGTCACTGATGAAAAATGTGAGCAGGGTTAAGCACAAATTCCCTTGGATATTACATCAAAGAACTCTTTCCAAGTTGATATTGGACTATTGATGACCTCTCCTTGGATCTGCTCATTCGATGTGCTCCAAATCCACATAAATAAGCTATTAGTTTAGACCACGGTTCTCCATCTTGTTTGCCATAATATTGTGTAAGAGTCATCATACATTTTGATAAAATAAAGGTAAAATGAATCTGCAGCAAGGCTAAAGGGATGAACATTGATTGAACTTCTGTGGTCCAGTTCTTTTTCTGGAGCACTGTTGAATAAAGAGACAATATAGGATAGACCTGAATTATCCATTTATAGAAATTTGCAAATGCTGAGAAGCACTGAATCTTCACCACCACAGTCTGATTTCCGTGTATATGGGCAGAACCCAGTTAACAAGTTACTTTATATACTTCTTTCTGAAGTCTTACAAGGAAGCAACAGATATAAACAATTCCATTTCTTCCCAATTGGACATGTGTTCTCTAGTTTCACATGGGAAAAGTTAGGAAAATCTCAAGTATAGTCATTAACAAAGAGGTTGTAATTGAGATGCAACCAATCAGTCAGTGACCTAATATTCATATGTATTAGGTATGTAAGAGGATACAAAAAGGTCCCTTTTGTCAAGGAGTTCACCATCCATTGAGGGAGCAGTAACCACATGGAAATACTTATGTATAAGCAAGCTACACACATATCATCACATGTACATAAAGGATAAATTGGGGGGAGTATCAGAGGGAAGATTACTAAGTTTAAGGAGAACTGGGAAAGGCTTCTTACAGAGGATGGAGCTTAAGACAAGATCTAGTGCAGGCCAGGGAAACTAGGAGATAGAGATGAGAAGTTAGAGTATTCCAGGCATAGGGGATGCCCAGTGAAAATAAATGGAATCAGGAGATGAAGTAACTTGCCCTCCAACTTATGTGTGAAGAAGAGCAAAGAGGCCAGTGTTATTGGTTCACAGAGTACACGGAGCAGAATAAGATGTAAGAAGACTGCAAAGATAGGAGAATAAGGTTATGCAAAGCCTTTAAAGCTAAATGAAGGATTTAATATTCGATTATGGACCTAGAAGGCACAGTACATAGAATGTCAGGCCTGGATTCAGGAAGACTCATCTTGCTGAGTTCAAATCTGGCCTCAGACACTTCTTGTCTGTGTGATCCTAGGCAAGTCACTTTACCTTGTTTTTTTTTTTTTTTTTTTTTTTTTAGTTTTCTCATCTGTAAAACGAGCTGGAGAAGGAAATGGTAAACCACTCCAGTATCTTTGCCAAGAAATCCCCTAAATGAAGTTACAAAGAGTCAGACACTCCTGAAACAACTTAATACCACAACAACATAGAGTACCTACCTAGGCTTTATTGAATAAGGGATGATATGGTCAAATCTATACTTTTGGAAAATTTATTTGATAGCTAAGTGGAGAAGAGATGAGAGCAGAGAGAAAAGCAGCATGGTAGAGAGATAAGAATGCCAGTCTTTGAACCAGGAGAGACCTGTCTTTAATTAGCATTGACATTAGACAATTTATTTCACCTCCATAAACCTTAGTTTTCTACTCTATAAAATGGGGATAATAACATTTCTACTATCTCCCTCACTGGATTATGCAGCAGAGAATGCTTCCTAAATTAAACCTTAACTATGATAACAACCTGAAATGTGGCTATAAGAGAGAAAGAATGGCATTACCCCATATCCTTCTCTAACCCTCAGGACTACATCCATAAACTCCACTGGTATCTCTACCTGAGGTTATCTCAGGGATACAGGTAGATCTTTCCTCCTAGGTCTGTTGCACAGTATAGAAATATGGGTTATGTCTCTGAGTTGTGTGGTAAACTTCTGGGCTGCCATTTTTTTGGTCACAGAAAACAGCAAAAATGTTAATGCTTCCTTTCTCTAGTCCCATGTCTGGCAGTATGCTAAAAGCTGTGGATATAAAGAGAAGCAAAACAGTCTCTTCCTACAAGGAGCTAATATTCCAATTGGAAAGATAACACATGAGTAAAGAGGTATATATATTTTGCAAAATAAGAATGATATCAATAAGAAAATAAATCAGATTCTCCAGGAAGAGGAGATATGAACAACTTTTTGTTTCCTCAACATTTTTAGAATGTTATACTGTTTCCTATTTGTATATGTGCCTCTAAGTGTATGTATGTGTGCGTGTTGCTAAGTAACATTCATAAAGCAATTTAAGTTTTTTCAAAGTGCATTGTTATCTCAAATGTGATAATAGAATCAAATGATCCTCACAAGGTCTTGAAAAATAAAAATTAATATTCCTGTTTTAGAGATGAGGAAAAGAGGCTAAGAGGGGTTAAATAACTTACTCAAGATCATAGGGATAGTATCTGAAGTAGGATTTGAACCTAGGGATCCTTACTCCAAGACTAATACTCTATCAATCACACCACCTTGCAGTCTCAATGTGCTATCAATTACTGGATTAACTCATGGTCAGTAGACTATATCCATTAAATTATGTTTATCCTTGGCTGAGCTATGTTATACTCTCTGGAACAATTCTCATTCTGATCACACATTTGGGAAGTAGATGGTCCATGGCCATGAAAAAAACCCAACTATCTGATCCATATAGGGATTTAGGCTGAAACTAAGCTTCTTTTGGTACCATGTCCTCATCAAATGGACTAACTGTCCTGACTGTCCTAGACACTCATTTAATGATGTCTCTTAATGATGAGTCAGGTTCTCACCTTGGGAATGTTTTCAGGGCACAAGAATGGCACTTAGTAAATGATCTCTTCCAGGGAACTAAATTAAGACACAAGAGAGGAGATAGTAAGCAGACATTTTTAGAGTTTGTTTAATCCACCAAAAACTTGGGAAATGACTGAACTTTTAGGGGATCAAAAAGGAGAAGTAACAAAGCAGGACAGAAATAATAGAGGCTAGAAATGGGGGAAATGGTGGGTACAGAGCAAAGAAATATGACTTTCCTCCCATTTGCCTCTATACTGCTTTCCTTCCAATATGAAATTAAAAGGTCAGATAATGAATGAATCAATATGCATTTATTGAATCTATAATATTTATTAGATATGATAGCTTCTCACTTGAGTAGGGATGCAAAAGAAAAGGTAGAGATCAAATTCAGCTGAGGGACAAAGTAATTAGTAAAGATTTCATAAGACTAAAGAAGATAATAAATGGTGGACTACAGCCTTCAAAGACACTGATATGTCTAAGAGCTGGTATCATCATGTTTCTTGACCTCTAGGGCTTACATCGATACAGACTGCTGAGAAGGGACCTCTCCTGAGTGAGATCATTCCCACTCTCCCTATTCGAGTTGAGATCTTATCTCTCTCATATGAAGATCTCACATACAATTTCATCTTTATTCTAATCTGAAGAATTCCAATTTCTTTGTGCTGTTTTCCTTGAGTAAATGGGTCTAATCATCATTCACTCTTTGTGAAAGTTGTTTTTGCATCAAATATTTGGTGAGAATGGACTAAATTGGTGAATCTAAACTCAATACCTCACTCTTATGAATAATTAGGAAAGTATCTTTCTTTATGAATCTCCTCTGAACCGTAGATAATTTGAAGAGCTAGCACACAGATATAATCCTAGCCTGATGTCCCTCTAGGAGACTGGAGGAAAAAACTCCCAACCTTGGTCAGTCTGGATTTTTTCTGCTACTCACTTTAGCTAGGAAGCCCGAGATAGCTTTTCTTCCACTTTCTGCAAGTGGGGTAGAGTTGAGAAGGTAATTCAGATAATATCATGATACCCTAGAACAGGGGTTGGCAACCTTTTTGGCCATAAGAGCCATAAATGCCACATTTTTAAAAATGTAATTCCATGAGAGCCGTACAGTGGTCACAGTGCACGCTCCTGTAACAGCACCTGAAAAAAAATTGACTTTATGGCTCCTGCAGAAAGAGCCATATCTGGCCCTCAAAAGAGCCAGATATGGCTCGAGAGCCATATGTTGTCGACCCCTGCCCTAGAAGAATCTCTTTCTGTGTCCCTCTCTCCATATATATGCAAACACACACATATATACGATATATATATATATGGAAGGTAAGGGTTTAAAATATATATATATATATATATATGTATGTATGTACATATGTATTTATTTACTTATTTATTTTTAAACCCTTACCTTCTGTCTTGGAATCAATACTGTGTATTGGTTCCAAGGCGGAAGAGTGATAAGGGCTAGGCAATGGGAATTAAATGATTTGCCCAGGGTCACACAGCTGGGAAATGTCTGAGGCCAGATTTGAACCTAGGACCTCCCATCTCTAGGACTGGCTCTCAATGCACTTAGCCACACAGCTGCCTCCATATGTATATATTTCTTATAAAAGCAAGCAAAGCCAAAGATCTTATGCACTCTCAATTTTCTAATTTGGGGAGAAAAATTGAGTGGCACTTAGTACATAACTAACAAAATGTTCTCCCATTACCTGAAGGAGTTAATATATCTTCAGAAAAATAAGTAACAACCATCTTGGCTAAACAGTACTTGTTTATATTTCAGAGATCTCAACTCTTTTGGAAATGATTTTTAATACCCATTTTCCCAAAGATGCCATGAATGTCTCTTCCACTGTATCAAATACATCTTTAAATGCAGAAAGTTGTTTTTGTTTCTGATCCCAGTTGAATTGGGCTCATGATATCCATTGCTGTTGCTGGCCAGCCTTCCTTAATGAAACCAGCCTGATCAGTATGGCTTAGGCATGGGGAGGTTTGATTTGTTTTCCCTGAATTGCTTTTCTCCCCTATTTTTAGCACCACTGTTCACAAAGAAATAAAGATAATCATCCTAAAGATTGAATATTGAATCACTAGGAGCAGAATATAAATTATACCCTAGGAACATGGATTTGGTCTACATTCCCCTCCTCACAAAGAATAAAAATGGTTCCACATTCAGGAAATATGGGTTTAGGGATAATCAGAAACCAAGGAAATTTGAATGGAAAAAACTTTCCTAGTCAGGTGGAAAGTTAACGGAACCCTCTAGAATGCAAAGTTAAATCCACCAGCTTCTATTTTCCTTGCTTTTATGTTATTTATCTGCGTGGGTTCTTCAAATGCTATTAAAGGTAGTTTTTAGTGTTTTCTGAATTCCCATTTTAAACAGGGAAATGGCCAGTGACAAAGGAGGGTTCTAGAGTATGGATAATATAGTGACAGCTGCATGACATAACTGGATAATGTTAGAATTGAAGTCAGAAAGAACTTAGTTCAAATCGTACCTTAGATACTTATTGGCTAAGAGATCTTGGGGAAATCACTTAACCTTAGTCAGCATCTGTTGAATCATCAGTAGAATAATGTTAATGATAGCATTTATCTCACAGAGTTGTTCTGAGAATCAAATGAGATCATATTTGTATAGTTCTACATAAATATTGGCTATTAGGGGTAGCTAGTTGGTATAGTGGACAGGAGTGCTAGACCTGGGCTCAGGAAGACTAGTTGTGTAACACTGGCAAAGTCTCTTACCTCATCAAGAAAATAGAGATAATAACAGCACCTATCTCCCAGATTATTGTGATGATCAAGTGTGATAATAATTGTAAAACACTTAGCACAGTACCTGATACATAGAAAGCATTATTTAAATGTAAGTCATCATCATCAATACTTGTAGTAGTAGTAATAATAGCAATAATAATAGCAGAAAGAGGAGCAGGAGGAGGAGTGGGGTGGTGGTGGTGGTGGTGTGCTGACCATCCTTGAGTACTGGTATGATGGGGTTTCTCTTTGGGACTAGCCTTCCCCACAATCCTTGCTCACTGGGGCAAAAGTTAGTCCTCTTCTTCTAGTATGATTTTATCTACACTGGCATTATTCTCTCTTCTGTCACTGTCTGTCACAACCCCCACAAATGTTATTCCTATAGGTACAAAGATTTTTAGGGAAGGCTTTGGGAAGAAATAAAGAAAGGAGGGAAACATGAAGGATTTGTGCCTACTTTATTATTAATAATAACTTCCCCAAATTGTGAAAACACATTTTTGTAAGGCTTTTAATGTTTTCAAAGCTCTTTCCAATCTATTGTTTGATCTAATCCCCACAACGTCCCCACGGGGAAGCATTATCATTTTTCTTTGACAGATGAAAAAGCTGAATGAAGCCTAGGAAGACTATGTGACTTGCCCAGAGATACTCAGCAAATAAATGGAAAATATTAGAGCCTGTCTCCTAATCTGGTATTTTTCCACCGATATAATGAATAGGAAAGTTTCACTTGGAAAGGATAAAGGTTAAGTTACTTTTGACATCCTCGATTTCATATACAGAGGCAGTTAGGTGGCACAGTCGACAGAGCCCTGGACCTGGAGTTAAACAGAACTGAGTTGAAATCCAGCTTCGACCACTTATTAACTCTGTGACTCTGAGGAAATTACTTAACCCCTTTCTGAGTTTCCTCATCTGTAAAATGGGGATAATAGTGACACTCATCTTCTAGGTTTGTCGTGAAGATAAAATGAAATAATATTTATTTTTAAAAAGCACTCTGCAAAACTTAATGAGTTAAATAAATGCTTGCTATTATTATTAAGGGCCAACAATAGCATAACTAAGACAAGTAGCAGATCAAGTGCCTAGGGGTACTGCCTAGCAGAGTCAGAGGGAAGGGCACTGAATGGGCACAGTTAAGATCAAGGCAGACTATGGCATAGAAACCTTGGAAAGAAGAAGCTTGGCATTGAAGAGGGGGATTTTGGCAGAAAAGAGGTCATGACTGGGAGGAGAAAGTAGAAAGGTGAATGAGTATAGATACCTAGTTTCGCTGTCCCCATAATTGCTATCTAACCCTCTGGATTAAGATGGCAGGCTAGTGCAAGGATAGCCATTGTTCCCAATCAAGCATCATGTTTACTTAATTTTTATGATGTTAAAGGAGTGAAGAAATAGGGAAGGAGAAGAAGAGAGATCAATACCTAGAGAAAGTAGAGGTAGCAGCTAGATGATACAGTGGATAGACACTGGTCCTGGAGTCCTTCTTCCTGAGATCAAATCCAGCCTCAGATACTTACCAGCTGTATGATCCTGGGCAGGTCACTTAACCCTGTTTGCCTCAGTTTCCTTATCTGCAAAAGAATTGGAGAAAACATTGGCAAACTCCTCCAGTATTTTTGCCAAGAAAATCTCTAAAATGGTATGAAGAGTCAGACACAACTGAAAAATTACTCAATAACTAGGAAGTTAGAGCAATGAAGGTGAAAAAGAGAAACAGTACAGATAAAACCAAGAAAAGCTTTGGGGAAAATATGGTGTTCTAGAAACAAAGTCTCTTGGATTTTTGTAAGAAAGTCCACCTATGTCAGATTATTTCAGGGGAAATACCGGTAGAGAGTTATGATTTTGCTTGTCTATGGTATTCCAATAGGAGTATTCTAAATCAGAATCCTCAATAGTAGCAGGTTTTAAAAAATCACATTTCCATTTCAACATGTTCTTTTGAGGTATATTGACTGACTTTTCCCTAAGAAATTGTTGGTGCAAAATTCTTGCTATGATGTAACTCTAATTTTACTTAGCCCTAAGAGAGAAAAAATCTCTCTTCTCCCTCCCCTAATTCATTTTGCCCTTCTTAATTTTCTCCCCCGTCTGTTTCTCTTTCTTTTCTGGCTTGACTCTGAGCTGATTACAATTCTAGCCCTTATCTCTAAAAGGATATACTCTCTATATAACAGCTTCCATCAGTCCCTTTCATCTTCTCTAAGTTTCTGTAATCTATACCAGTTAAAACAAATGGTAACCTTCAACCTTGATCTCTAGTCAACCACCTGATAATGTTTATCTAGCAACAGTTTAGCTTTCCCATCTCTTTTCACTCAGACTGAGAACTAACCTTAGACAGAATTGTTCAGTTTATATCATTATCTTTCAAGCTTCTAACATACTCTTTTGGCTTCCTTTTCCTCTTTTCAGTATTGCTTTCCCCTCTTAGTCTATCTCCCTCAAGAAGTATAGGATGACCAATACACTGTGGTAAAATAGAATGTAATGGACTTCTGTACTAGCAGCAATGCAATGACCCAGGACAATTCTGAGGGATTTATGGAAAAGACGCTACCCACATTCAGAGGAAGGACTGCAGGAGAGGAAACAGAAGAAAAATAACTGCTTGAACACATGGGTTGTGGCGGACATGATTGGGGTTGTAGACTCGAAACTACCACAACAATGCAACTATCAATAATATGTAAATAAGTCTTGATCAATGACAAATGTTAAAACCAGTGGAAATACACATCAGCCATGGGGGCGGGGAGCTTGGGGGGTGAAGGGGAAAGTAAGAACATAAATCATGTAACCATGTTAACTTTTCTAAAAAATAAATATTAATAAATGTTTTTTTTTTTAAAAAAAAAGAAGTTTAGGATGTGTGCTTGGGACACCAGGATTGTCAGTAGCCAGAAAAACAAAAGCCTCAATAAATTTATTCATATTAAAGTATAAATGTGTGTCTAGAGGGGTGTTTGCCTTTTTTAAACCTAGAAAGGGGAGTGATTAATACAAAGGAATGACTTGCTACCAGAATCTCAGCTGTCACTGGAAATAACTTTAAGGATTGTCCTTCTTAGCCTTCTGAAAATGGGAAGGCAACTATTTACTGGTGTTGGAGGCCATCTTTGCTTATAATATTTTTAAAAGGGTAGGATTAGATATTAGATAGGGATGTGATTAGTGATGGTGTGATGTGTAATAATAATATTAACAACTCTGTTATAGAGTACTTTAAAGTTTAGAAAGGATTTTCTTAAAACAGCCTTTTGAGCTTAATACTTAAATATTTACTTACTACTTAATTGTATTTCTTAAAATGTTTTAGGAGGTATATTATACAGTCTCCCCATTTTACAGACGGGATAACCATGACCAATAAAATGAAGTGACTTACTCAAGGTCACACATCTAATACATGTTGGAGTTTGGACAAAAAGTCATTCTCCTGTTATACTTTTGGGCCTGTTCACTTTCCAAATTCCCATTTTAGGGAAGTATGATAGTCTTAACAAACCCTGCTAGAAATACAAAACCCATAGATGAGAAGAGAATTTAAATGTTCTCTGTCTATTTTAATTTTGCTGAGTGGGTTACATTTTGCACTGAATCTTTCCTAAGCAGGAAAGGAACTGTCATATAATTTTCATAGCCCTGCTTTCAGATTGTCTCCCTCCAGAGAGACTTCAAGAGACACCCAAACCTCGATTCCAATGGGCAAAAGTTTCAAACTTTAATGCAGTTATTAATTTAGATCCCTGAAAGTCTTCTATAGTAATAAGTGCCTAGCTGCTCCTTTTGTCCCTCATTCTAAACTTCTACAGTTTCCTTCTATTTATGAGATAATGTTGTTCAGGATCATCTGATTTCCTTTTTACAGAGGAATTTATATGCTAATCTAGTATTGCTTTGGTCAACCATCTCTCTGGTTCCAAGTCAAATGTGTTT
This sequence comes from Gracilinanus agilis, assembly GCF_016433145.1. Lineage (NCBI taxonomy): Eukaryota > Metazoa > Chordata > Mammalia > Didelphimorphia > Didelphidae > Gracilinanus > Gracilinanus agilis. The sequence continues at coordinate 142,732,802 of NC_058133.1, forward strand.
GATTAAAGTGTTTTCTGGACTTTTTTGTTCTTCGTGTAACAATTAGTTTAAGTTGGGCTAACTTCTGGATGAAATTATTATAGTCATTGTTGATATTATTTCTGTTGTCCATTTTACGTGTTTGATTTTCATTGGTATATTTAAATAATTCATGGCTAAATCTTATTAATTTTATGCCACATATTTTTCTCAGTACTGGTTATATTTATGCTGATTTCTGATCTTGGCTCTGACAAGTCCTGGGCTTGACTGATCATAGACAGCTGACTCAGAAATAACTCTTATATCTATAATACTTTTCTGGACAAATAAAATGTACTCATTTTCATGCGTTGTGATATTATTTAGTGTTCATCATGTCCTAAGCCATAAATTCTTTTTTTTTAAAGGTAATATTCATGATAAAGAAGTGTAAAGCTTCTGTTTCTAAACTACTAGTTACTACTAAGCTTCTCTTCTTTTTCTTGAGTCATATTTTCCCATATATCATATGTCCTAAATTCTTACCATTTCCCACCTTTTCATCAAAGTTTTCAAGTATCTGTCAATGGTAACATAATTTGAAAGATCTAATCAAATTCTTCCCTAGAATTTTTTACTCGATATTTCTTAGCAATACATGATGTATATAAACTGCACATATTTTCCCAGTAGTACTTTTTCAAAGACTTCTTTTTTCTACTTTTACACATAAACTGTTAAGTAAGGAGGGAAAACAAATGAATAATGATAATATAAAATAATATTTATGTAGAATTTTATAGTTTTTAAAGGACAAAATAATTGTCTCATAATAGTCTTCCAGAGAAGACACTATTATTAGTCATATCCAACTCTTCATGAGTTCATTTGGGATTTTCTTGGCAAAGAATCTGGAATGGTTTGCCATTTTGCCAATGAGGAAACCAAGGCAAATAAGGCCAAGTGACTTGTCCAGGATCACACAGTGAGTAAGTATCTGAGGCCATATTTGAACTTAAAGAAGATGAATCTTCCTGACTCCAGGTCTGGCACTCTATCCACTGTGCTACCTGCTACTCATAATTTTACAGATGAAAAAAATTAGAGATCAGAGAGGTACAATTTATCCATGGTCATACAGTTAGTATTAAGAAGCAGGATTTGAAACTAGGTCCTAAGAATCGATTATCTATGTCACCAGTTGGCATCTTGAAAGACTACTTGGACATAAGAGACCTTACCCTTGCTTACCTTACCTTAATTTTTCATCTCTATAATAATTTAGACTTAACTTGATACAATGACAGATCTAGACTCTATCATAACAAATGTAAAGGCATAGAGTTCAAATGGTCACATCCAAAGATTTATCTTCCTTTTTCCTTTATTCCAAGAATGCTTGTGATGCATTCCCTCTTGATCTGGAATGCAGCAGGATGGTTACCTGTTAGTTCTATTGGAGAAGATGCTCTCTATACTTTTTCTTCTCATTGGATAGAAATAAGTTAAGAAAGAAGGAAGGAACAAAGAAACTGAACATTTATTAAGCACATCTTCCATGCCAGGCACCATGAAAAGTGCTTTACAAATATTATCTCATTCAGTCCTCACAGCAACCCTGGGAGGTAGGCACTATTATTTTATCTACATTTTGTAGTTGAAGAAACATGCAGACAGAAATTAAATAGCTTGCCCTAAGTCATAGAACTAGTAAGTGACTAATCTGGAATGGAACTTAACTCTTCCTGACTCAAGATCTAGCACTCTATCCAGTGTGCTGCCTGGTAACCTCTAAGGGAAAAGTTATAATTCATGATCCTATGATCTCTGATGTTCTGCTTAATGCCTGTTTTGTAGGCTGGTTTAGATTATGCATACATTTTTGTTTTTCTTATGCCAAAGACTATATCATCTCTAGGAAGTCAGAATCTTTGTAATAATGGATAGTCTTTTTTTCCTTCTGTTTTGCAAAGAAACATGTGGATTTGCCTTGGCTATGTGTACATCTCTGTAATTCTCCTACCTCGATGCCAGCTATATAAAACAACCCTTAATTGCTAGTGATTTGATCAGATACCAACCCTATTAGAAATATGACCCTCATTTTAAAGATGTAAGGAGAACAGTATAATTAGATGAATTTATTTGGAGGAAAGGCAGTTGTATTTAATAATAACTAGCATTTATATAAGACCTTAAGGTTTACAAAACACTTTTAAAATATTTTCTCATTTCATCCTCAAAACAACACTGGGAGGTAAATGTAATATTATCCTCATTTACAAAATGAGGAAACTAAGGCAGCCAGAGGTTAAATGACTTATCTAGTCACATAACTTGTATGTGTCTGAGCTTATATTTGAACTAGTAAGGTCTTCCTGAGTCCAGGTCCACAAATCTTTCTTCTGCACTGCCCAGCTGCTAGCTGGTCGAGGGGAATTTCTTGAACATAAAGTATATGAATTGGGCTTTAGAAGGGTGAGAAACCTAGGATTGAGAGTATACAGTGCCATATGCACAAAGAGATCATGATATTCTGAGGTTTCCCTCCAAAGGAAAGCAAGAAAGAATGTTGTTAAAACAATAAACAATATATATGTAGTGGATCTCTTAGGCTCTTTTGGCAGTCAACTTTTTCTTCTCCACACTTCCTAAAAAGCTCAGTGTAAATGGAGAGCATCCAAATGTCATGTCTGTTTTTGTCAGAAGCTATATTTTTGCATATGTTTGATGCCTGGGAAATTAACTTCTGAAAGAATAATTATATCTGACCATAAAGGTCTGACTCAGAAGCTGCTCCATCATCTACCCCAATAAAATCATTCAGAAGATTATTCTGCCATTGATCAACCAACCAGTCAGCAAGAATTTATTAAACATGCTATTGTCAGGGACTGTGCTAAGGGTGGGTGGCACCAACAAAAATGAAACTGTTCCTACCCTTAATGAGCTTACACACTATCTGAGGGAGCAAAATATACATATAAGATAATTTAAATATACAATAGCTCCAAGGTTTGGGAGGACTCTAACATCTGAGGGAGAGCAAGCATAGCATTTGAGCTGAGCTTTGAGGGAAATGAAGATTTCTAAAAGGTGGAGGTTAGGAGGAAGGGCATTCCAATCATAGGAGACAGTCTGTACAAAGGCAAGGATGCGGGATAAGGAATGCAAAATGTGAGGAACAGCAAAGACAGGACCCAAGAATGCATGAAATGGAGTAATATAATAATGTTACAAAGTTTGGTTGGAACCAAGTTGTAAAAGGCTTTAAATGCCAAACAGAAGAGCTTGTCTTAAATTCTAGAGGCAATAGGAAGCTATTAGAATATATTGGGCTTTGGGAATATCACTTTAGTATTTGTATTATCTAACATCACACAATTAGTAAGTTTTGAGTAAAGAAAACAAATCTGCTATCTTGTTTCAAATTCAGCTTTGTTTTACTAGTCCGATGAGTTCCATATTGACATGTTAAATTCGAGATGTCTAACCATGGACTGCTAGTAAATTTTAACACCCAGCCCTGTGAGAAGAAAAATTCCTGGCCACACAATTTCAATTTACATTATTAACATTTTCCATAATTTTCCTAAGTTGATAATCAATAAAAATCAAGTCTTGATCTGTAGTATTTGCTGATTTATAAGTGCTCACTCTGAAAATTTAATAATTGAACTGTCTCCAACATGTCTCTCTGTTTATCAGACATCTAATTACAATAAGCAGTTGGTATTTCAGAGCTCAAGGGATAGACTAAGGATGATACTTAAAACCACAGAACCCTCAGGTATCAAGAATGTTGAAAGAAAAAAAGGTGACCTTGAAGATAGGGAACACTCACATCTGGGAGGCATTATACCGATGATGATGAGGCAACAAAGAAGATGGAGAAGTGGTCATTCAGGTTGGGAGTCAATAAGAAAACACTATCCAAGTGGAGAAGGTGTTCAAGAGTTTGAAACACTGCAGAAATATCAAGGAGAATATAGGCTCTAAGTTTTGTTTAGAATCGACATCACCAACACTTTTCAAAGTGATGCTAAGCAGTACCTAAAGTAGAGATGGTTCCTTCCACAAACTTGCTGACTCATACTTTCCTTCTAGATGGAAGGTAATTATTTTTAAAATCTTTTAACATCTACTGGGCTAGAGTAATTAAAAATCTGGTTTATGCTAAAAAAATCAAAGCAATTAATCAGATTAGATGACAATGCTATTAAGAATTTTGAAGGAAGATTTGTTTGGATAATTGGCAATTTGGTAGTCAAGATAGGAGCCTGATTATAGGTATTATATAACTCAGAAAAACTTGGCTCCGGCCCAGAACCTACAAAACCCTATTCTTCCAGACTCCGGGAAAATCTCTCTTTTCTGATGCAGACATACTATTTTATAGTATTCATTAGGGTGACTATGGATGCAAATGCTATCATTTCTGCATTTATGCTTTGTTGGAAGAAGTAATCTTTTGAATTGCTAATGCAGCTTTCATCTAAAAAGACTAGAAGGGAGTCTTTCAGATTTCTTATAGGAAATCCTTTCAAATACCTTCTCACATTCTTCTTGCCTAGGTAAAAACATAGCTAATCTAGACACTGTTTTGTAGAAGGCTAAAAAAAGTTTCCTCAACACCTTCTTGGCAGTTTCCTTTACTTAGGGTAGCCAACAACCTATGATCTAGACCTTCAATAAGAATGTAAGCTCCTGAAGGACAGGGACTAATATTTATTTTTGTATCCCTAGTGCCAAACACATTGTAAGCACTTATTATTTATTATTGCCTATTGAATAAGAGCAACTGACATTATTCAAAGGCTTTGGTTGAGAGATTGCTTGTATACTGAATAAAGATTCTGAGAGACTGGGTTCTGGGTAAGAAAAATCAATTTATTGATTAGACTGTCAAGAACTAATAAATGAATTGGTTTATGATCTCTCTCAGTAATCAGAGACAATTTATTCAGTCTTGAGTCTCTTAAATACAATTTTGAAAGCTCATTATTCAGCCCTCCCCTAGACAGCTCAAGACATGTCTAATTGAAGAATACCTAATGAAGAGGTGACTTAATAGTTTCCATTCCCTCCATGATACCCTCATTATAATGGGGGGGGGGGTCATATGTCTATTTACAGGATTCCAATATCCTTCTAATCTTGGAGAAATATAGTTAGGTCTGATGAGGTTTGACTTCTATCAATAATCCTAATGAGGGAAGCGAAGACCCAGCCATACACTGTCCCCCATACTTTATTGGGGTCAGATTTGTTTACTGGAAAAGATGAATCTTAGGTTCTTAATCTTAATTATCCCAATTTTAGAGAGTACTATAGGAAAAGGAATATGAGAGTTTCCCTATGATTGTCAGAACAGAGGAATAAGGAAAAGGCTTACAAATATAATGTCACAGAGCAGTATTAGAAACAAAAATGATTGTGTATTAAGAAAAGATATTATCATTAAGGATAATCTTCTCACTTGTCCCACTGGAGTGCTACCCCTGTAGGATCCAGTAGCAACTGCCAGCCTCTTTTAGGTGAAGTAACCATGAGTGACTATCAATAAAAATGTAGGCCCATTGGAGGAAATAAAGCAGGACTCTGAGGCATTTACTACTCAGGCTTGAAGAAATATGACAAAGAGAAGGACATAGTGGCCCACATCAATGATTCTAGCAAGTATATAGTACAGCCCCACCTGACCCTGGTTTAGAATTTTCGAAGTTATGAACCGATCAGACTGGGTTCTTTGCTACTTACTGAATGATCCATCCCCAAAACAAAGGCTAGCCTAAATTCCAAATACTAGGCCATGGGAACACCTCAGTCTTTAAGTCTCTATTGTATTGTTATTGTACAAATACCCTATGCATTAGTGTGTTGTGTTTATAAAACCATTAGCAGAACTTACATTTGTACTTATTTTTTAGACCATATTCCATTCTCATTATCCTTCACTCTACCAAATCCGCTTCCTCCTTTAAAAATAAACCTATTGGAGACATGCATAGTAATGGAAAATGGAAGTTAAAAAATAGATTAGTAAAAGCTTAACCAGGATCAGTTTACGAGACCCCCATCCTTCCTTGCCTATTCGTTGACCAATGAAAAAGATTGGAGGAATGGGCAATACTTCCTCTCCAGCAAAACTTAGCTCTTTTTATCTCAGTTCTTCTTAGACACAGCCAAATTATGCTGTTGGTTTCCATAGTTCCATTCTCCAAAGAACTGTAGCCATTGTTTCAGTGATCAGTAAAACATTTTTTTTTCTGGGAAAAATAGAATGATTACTCACATTTCTACCTTGTTTTGTTTTCATCATGATAAGGCTTTTAAATAGGTAGTTTTAGGATTATTGCCCCTCTTTTTCTGTGAAAACCTAGGCTCTGAAAGATCATTTGTTATGTCCTTCGAGTCACACAACTAGTAAATGCTGAATTTAGCCCTCAGACTCACTGTCTGCTTCCAAACCTAACTTTGTTTAATCTAGGCTGAATAAATGGTGAGAAATCAAAAACAGAAGCAGGGTAACTGATTTTCCAAAGGTTACATAGTTGTTTAGAAATAGAAATAATGATTCAACATGGAGATTATTAATTGTGTATGGTAAATAAATGCTCTGTTTGAAACCAAGGTATTCTTTAATCTTTTTAAAAAATTCTTGGTATGAACGTTTGCAAGTAAAATGGACTCTTTCAAAATTTACATGTTGTCCTTCACAAAAGATATAGCAGTTGAATTTTTAAAATGCATTTTCTTCAGAATGCACAGTGAAGATAACAACATCTTTGCTTTCCTTTGAGTTTTTTTTTTAAACGAAAAGGTTTTAAATGAATTACAAATGACCCTGATTTGTAGCTGCCAGAATCTCTACAAGTAAGGGAAGGAGCTGTCAAATTTTAAAAGTACACCTTAGTCACTTATATAATGGTAGAGAGTAAAGGTAGATTAGTCTTTCCATCTACATAAAAGAATATAGCTCTGCTCTGAAGCACACCCTGGAATAGCCATGGTTTAATCATATGACTGGAAAAGAACAGATAGCCTGAGATACAAGAATAGGAAGATCATAGAATGTCAAAACTGGAATGGAACATTTAGAGCATCTTTAACCTCATCTCTATGCTCTCTTTATATAGATAGAGTGGAGAATGTTGTGTTTATAAAACACAAAAGGAAAAATAAAAGTTATTAACTTTACCTTTCTTTTATTTTGCTAAGCAAAGCTCCTGTGGTGATATACATGAACCTAAGCAGTCAAACTGGGGCAAAAGAGTATTTGAAAAGCATGCATTGGAGGAAATGATAAGCAGGTTAAAAATAATTGAAAGACCTATATGAAATTATGAAAACTGAAGCACATAGAACTAAGAGAACATTATATGTAGTTACAAAAAATGTTTGAAGAATAACTTGTGAATGCTAACCTCCAGAGAAAAAACTGATAAATAAAAATTATGTGTAAGGCATAGTTTTTTTTTTTGTCAAATGATGCCTTCTTTAGCACAGGGAGGGTATACTGGGAATTTAGGATAACCAACCAGCCAATTAATTAATAAAAAGAAAAAAGAGAAAAGAATGCAAATACCCTTGTTATATTAGTAGGCTGAACTCAGAAGCAAATAGAATTCAATAGACACACTTAACCTTGGCTTAGAAGCTTTAGCTAGTTGGCAAGTTGTGACTACAGGTCTGAGTCACAAAATGACTCCTCCTCTAATGGCAAAGTAACTTCACAGAAGTTGCAACTCAGAGGAGCATCAGTAAAGAAAAGTACACCAGAAAGACAAACTCAACAGAGAAAAAGAACAGGTTGAAGCATAGTTTGTAGCTCAATTACATCACCAGATCAGCAAATGACATCAATAATTTTGTAGAGAAGCAGTAAGCAACTGCTCAGGAAAGTTAAAATTCTAAGAACATGTTTCACTCAAGTTATGTATGGTCTTTTTCTGTGTTTCTTTGACTCCTAGGGTTCTCTGCATTTGTCCCTTCTCTCTTTAGTTGTATGAGAACCTGTGTGAGTGGATCCTCTTGTATGTATATAATAGAATTTTCCTTGTTTTTTTTTTTATTTTGGTATGCTATTTAATTAAATGCTTTTTGCCTTGAAATAATGTGTCCTCTCTCTGTTCTGGTTAAAGGAACATTGAATGGGGCTTGGGAGCTATGTTTTGAAGAGATGCTAATTCCAAGCACACTTTAAATTTGTAGTTTTCAATGCAACCCACATTTGAGGGGATCTCAGACTACAGACATATGAGGAAATCAGCTGAGGCCCAGAAAGAGGAAACAATTTACTTAACTGGCACATGGCTTGTTAGTGCCCTAGTTGGCAGTAGCAGGGCTTTCCCACCAAGCAGATAGTGAAGTAGATAAAGCCCTGGGCTAGAGTTAGAAAGACTTTAGATGAAATAAAAGTTATCAATAAGCACACTAAATCCCTTCTGAGTAGAGAAATGCAAATTAAAACAATTCTGAGGTAACACCTTACACCTAGCAGACTGGCCAATATGGCAGCAAAGGAAAGTTATAAATTTTGGAGGGGATATGGCAAAATTGGGATGCTAATATATTGCTGGTAGAGTTGTGAATTGTCTTACCATTCTGGAAGAAAATTCAGAATCATGTGCAAAGGAATGCCTACTCTTTGATCCAGCCATAGCATTGCTGGGTTTGTATATGAAAGAGATAATAAGGGGAAAAAACTTGTACAAAAATATTTATAGCTGTGTTCTTTGTAGTAACAAAAAATTGGAAAATGAAGGGTGTCCAGCAATTGCGGGGTGGAATGGCTGAACAAATTGTGGTATTTGATGGTGATGGAATACTATTGTGCTGTAAGGAATAATGAACTAGAGGAATTCCATGGGAACTGCAATGACACCCAGGAATTTATACAAAGCAAAAGGAGCAGAACCAGGAGAACATTGTTCACAAAAACTGATACATTATGGCACAATCAAATGTAATAGATTTTTCTACTAGTAGCAATGCTATGACCCAGGATAATCCAGAGAAATTCATGAGAAAGAACACTATTCACATCCAGAGAAAGAACTGTTGGAACAGAAACGCAGAAGAAAAATATATGATTGATCACTTAGTTCAATATGGATATGATTAGGGTTTTGATGTTAAAAGATCACTCTACTGCAAATATGAATAACATGGAAATAGGTTCTGAACAATGATACATATATAACCCAGTGGAATTGCTTGTCAGCTCCAGGAGGGGGGAGGGAAGAGAAGAATCATGAATCATGTAGCCATGGAAAAACATTCTAAAATTAAAAAAAAAGAAATAAAAAAGAAAGGATTCAATACTGAAGGAACTTGGCACTTTAAGATGAAGACACAATCCATTTATTGGTCATTTAGAAGGAAAAGCCCCTGATTTAGTGAACCTCAAAAGAGAGTTGATTCAGGCATCTGTGTGTCTCCCTTTCCCCTCAAATCTGCTGAGCTAGTAAGGAGAGGCTCCATACAAGCCTTTCCTTAGAGCAGGGGTTGGCAAGGTATGGCTCTTGAGCCATATCTGGCTCTTTTGAGGGCCAGATATGGCTCTTTCTGCAGGAGCCATAAAGTCAATTTTTTTTCAGGTGCTGTTACAGGAGCGCACTGTGAGCACTGTACGGCTCTCACGAAATTACATTTTAAAAAATGTTGTGTTTATGGCTCTCACAGCCAAAAAGGTTGCTGACCCTTGCCTTAGAGGAATGGGAAAGGGAGCTGGCATTTTTCCCCCAACCCTGGTAGCATGGTGTGAGCTTGGCAGCTAAAGGATATATCCTACCTAGGCCTGGTTTTTAGGTTACCTCTTATTTTTTGTTTCTTTCCCAAATATTGATTATTCGTTAACAATCTTGAAATGGATGTTTTCAAACTTAAAGACAACTTTGTAAGTCTGAGAAATCTGGAGATTCTGGGCTCATTTTTCACAGATAATTGCACTTCAAGTTTAGCTTCTTCTGGAGTAGTTGACTTTAGAAATTCTTGGAGAAGATTGCTGGCAGGAGAATAAACCCAACTTTTCGCTGGGTTTGCCAGAAGACATGGATCTAGAGGCAATTATTTGGGCAGTCCGTATCCAAAGTGAAATGTAAAATGTCTATTCAGCATTTCTACAAACCATTTCATGTTCTGATGTCTCAACCAAGTGGAGATTATAATAATGTTTATATTTAAATTGATGCTTGTTTAGGTCAATTTTGTCAATGTATACTTGAAAGTTTCTCTTGTTAAGTATTTTATTTGTGTGGAGTAAATAGAATGCTGCCTTGTATCTGATTTCCATTGTACTTTCAAAATTTTTCTATTTACCATTTTGTGGAGACCCTAGACATGAGCCAAACCAAAATTTTAAGTAATTTTCCTCAGGTATCTGATTTGTGGAGATACAAAGAGACAAGGAATTTGAGGAAAAGATCTTATCCCTTTCCCTAGAGTGTTGGAATCTCCTAGTATTGAACCCGCCTACCTGAATGTATGAAGTTTAGAATGAGAGGAAAGGGAAAGGAGGGAGCACGGAGGAATTGAACATTTATTAATTCTATAATGTGTCAGACTCTATACTAGGTGCTTTACAAATATTATTTCATTTGATACTTGTACAACCTGGTGAGATAGATACTATTATTATTCTCAATTTTAGAACTGATGAAATTAGGGAAGGCAAAAATTAAGAGTTGTCCAGCATCACACAGTAGGTATTGTTATGTGCAGAAATGAGTAGCCATATTTCTGGGGGTGCAAGCTGGCAGTTGCCACTTTAGAACACAGAACCTAGCAGATCACCCAGGCTGTCTGCCAGGGTGTCAGTTTAAGGATAGGGTATAAAAGGAGGTCTCTGAACCCTGGGAACTTTACTTCTCTGATGTCACCTGGAGGGTTAAGGAGGAAGGAGGGTTTTTTGGGCCCTGAGGGTGGTTTTTGGGAGATTCTGTTAGGCAGGTAGGAACTATTCAATCATTAGCCAAATATTTAATACTTCCTTGGCATAGATAATATCCTTTATACCAGCTTGAGAGAACAGCCACAACAAAGAACAACTACACTGACCCAGGGGCTGCCCAGCAACAAGCAACAGAGTTGGGATTTGACCTTAAGGCTGTCTCATCACTCTGCTCCTAGGAATATCAACTTGTGCTCCAGAATTAATCAACATCAACAATTTAGGCAAGGTCTTAGGGTTTCCTTCGCCCACCTACCTACCCTTTCCTTCCCTCATTTGTTTACAAATAAACCCTGGTTAACCTTGAGCCTAAACAGTCTTGGAGCCTTGCTTACCTATCATCAGCCATCCTTAATAGCAATCAGATCCCCATTATGGCTTAGTTGAGCAGGACATTCCAAGAAACAATTTCAATTTGAGGTTTCAAGAAGTTTCAGTCAGCTTCCTGGAGACATTTTAAACTGTCTTGGCTGGATTGGTTCCAAGCCCTGGGCCTATTAGCAGAGAACCTTGGGCTTAAAGGGGACCTGACCCAGCTGCTGTGGGAGATTATCTTACTCTCATACAGCCTTGGTTTAGGATTCCCTTCATATTTCATCAACATCTGCCTAGGCCCCTTTCCTGCTCCAATAGAACCCACATTATACCTACTTTACAGTATCTGAGTTTAAATTTGCACTCAAGTCTTCCTTCACTCCAGGCCCAGTGGTCTTTCCACTGCACCACTTAGTTGCCTCTACTGAAAAGGGAGTAGATGGGACCGTAGTCCCAGTCAAAACTTTTTCTTTTTACATCTATGGTAAACTGTATGGTAAAAAGACTCTACTGCAACATCATTGGACCCTTTTCCATTTTAAATATTAGTGATCATTTACATTTATTTAGCATCTAGTTTCTACAACTCTTTTTATCTCCAGTGCTTAGAACAGTGCCTTGAACACAACCAGCATTTAAGAAATGCTTGTTCACTTGATTTGACTTGGTTGAGCTATGCTTTCATTGATTTGGCTCTTCCCCACATATACAGATTGAAACCATCCATGTTTGTCCCCCCTAAGCTATTTTCATCTATATCTTTTAGCAAATTTCCCCAAGGAGTCCATCTCATGTTCTGGGTAAGGGCATTCTCTAGAACTTTTTTTGCTAAAACACACAGGCTTCCTATATCAATTACATTTTGCTCTCATTATGGGACTATCTCATTTTTTCCCCCATCATACATATCCCTGATGGTATCCTTTGGATTGCTTTTTCTGTATGTCTTCATTGGTGTGGTGTTGTAAATTACTCATGTCCACCATTCATCTGTCCATTGCTTTTAGAGTGACCTTCAACTTTGATTCTTTAGAGGCAGTGGTACCATTTCACTTATAGCCATATATAGAATCACTGGAAAAAAGGATTATGAAAAAGAATGTTAGAATTTTTTCTTAATTTCCAGGATATGGTTAGCATCACAGTCAAATGGAAAAGACAATATGCAAACAACTATGTATAAATAAGAGAGTTACAGATTAAATTGGAGATAATCTCAAATGGTGGACTTTAATTTTAAGGAGGAATGGGAAGTAGTATATGACCATAGCACTTTGTTTTTAAGAAAGATATTGTTCACACTCATGAAAAAGAAATATTTCACAAAAGTCATAAAAAGACATTATTTACACCCAGCTAGTCATATAACTTAATTGATGTTTAAATGAAAAGATACAGGGATAGAATACCTTTCTGTGATTTGAGTCATTTTTGTTTTGATTAAGGAATACTACAATATGATAAATTTTTCTTTTGGTTTTGCTTACTTCACTCTTCATCACATTTGTATTAACCTTTCCAGGTCTCTCTGAAACTATCTTCTTTATTTTTTTATAGCACAATAGTTCACATATTATAATTGGTTCAGCTGTTCCCCACAGGTGATGCCCACTTCGTTTCTAGTTCTTTGCCACCACAAAAGAGCTGCTATTTCTTTTTTGCTATATATAATTTTTGTTCATATAGGATCTTCTCTTTCTTATAATCTTAGAAGTGGTATGGTTGGTCAAAACTGTTAGTAATTTTGGGGGAATAATTTCAAATTGCTTTCCAGAGAAGTTGGAACAATTCACAGTTTAAGTAATAATGCATCCCTGTGCCTGTTTCCCCTCAGCCTCTCCAACATTAGTCATTTACCCTTTTTTTTTTATCAGCTTTGTCAGTCTGATGAAGTGTAAAGTTAAATATTATACTCATTTTTCCAAATTTCAGTGATTTAGAGCATTTAAAAATATTGGTTATAGATAGCTTAAGCTTTTTGGGGAACTAATGTACATTTGCTTAGAATAGTGGTTCTCAAAGTGAGATCCATCTAGGGACCTCTGGTAGTTCTTAGATCCTTTCACAGGATCAATGAGGTCAAAACCATTTTCATAATAATACTACAATGTTTTCATTTCAAATATACAAATATCTATAGATGTAACCCATACAAATAAAAGTTCTTTGAGGAATTCTCAATAATTTTTAAGCATGTAAAGGGGCACTAAAACTAAAAGTTTTAGAATCACAGGCTTAGATCATTTATCAATTGGGGAATGACTCATTTTTAGAAATCTAAATCAATTTTTTATATATCTTGGGAATGAGATTTTATTAGACAAATATAATGCAAGGAGTTTTTTTCCAGTTAATTGTTTCTCTTTTAATCTCAGCTATTTTAGGTTTATACAAATTCTTTTTTAATTTTATGTAATCAAAATTGTCCTTTTTATCTTTGATATTCCTCTCTATCTATTTTGGTCATAAACTCTGTCCGTATCCATAGATTTGAAAAATGATTTCTCCTCCTCTAATTTATTTGTGATGGAAACTTTTTTTTTTATCTAGGTATCCATTTGGATCTTATCTTGGTATAAAATGTGAAGTATTCTTCTACACCTAATTTCTTCCAGACTTCTTAGCAGTTTTATTAAATAGAGAATCCTTACCCAAACAGATGGTTTCTTTGAACTTACCAAACACTAAGCCATAAAGGTGGTTTGATTAAGTATCTCTTTCCCTGATACAGTTTAATATCTAGGACTGCTAGGTCCTCTTCCTTTTCACTTTTTCCATTATCTTTCTTGACGTTTTTGACCTTTTGTGCTTCCAAATAAATTTTTAAATAATTTTTCTAGTTCTGTAAATAAACCTTTGGTAGATAGGTTATTATGGTAATGAATAAGTAATTGATTGTATAGTCTCAGGCTACCCATGAGCAATTCATACTTCTCCAATTATTTAGGCCTATATTTCAGCAGTATTTTGTAATTGTAGATAATAAAGAAGATAAAGATATATATTTTTGCCATCCAAGTTCATGAATCAGTGAAATATATGCATAAATCCCTTAAGATTCCATGGATGTTGAGAAAATTGGAAAACAATATGGGAGAGATTAGGTTTAGATCAACATCTCACACCCACACCAAGATAAATTCAGAATGGATGAATGACTTGAATATAAAGAAGGAAACTATAAGAAAATTAGGTGAACATAGAATAGTATACCTCTCAGATCTATGAGAAAGGGAAGATTTTAAAACCAAGCAAGAGTTAGAAAAAATTACAAAATGTAAAATAAATAATTTTGATTATATTAAATTAAAAAGTTTTTGTACAAACAAAAACAATGCAACCAAAATCAGAAAGGAAACAACAAACTGGGAAAAAAATCTTTATAACAAAAAACTCTGACAGAGGTCTAATTACTCAAATATACAAGGAGCTAAAACAATTGTATAAAAAAATCAAGCCATTCCCCAATTGATAAATGGGCAAGGGACTTGAATAGGCAATTTTCAGATAAAGAAATCAAAAGTATCAATAAGCACATGAGAAAGTGTTCTAAATCTCTAATAATTAGAAAAATGCAAATCAAAACAACTCTGAGGTATCACCTCACACCTAGCAGATTGACTAAAATGATAGCAGGGGAGAGTAATGAATGTTGGAGGGGATGTGGCAAAATTGGGACATTAATGCATTGCTGGTGGAGTTGTGAACTGATCCAACCATTCTGGATGGCAATTTGGATCTATGCTCAAAGGGCTATAAAAGAATGCCTACCCTTTGATCCAGTCATACCATTGTTGGGATTGTACCCCAAAGAGATCATAGATAAACAGACTTGTATGAAAATATTTATAGCTGCGCTTTTTGTGGTGGCAAAAAACTGGAAAAGGAGGGTATGCCCTTCAATTGGGGAATGGCTAAACAAATTGTGGTATATGTTGGTGATAAAATAGTATTGTGCTCAAAGGAATAATAAACTGGAGGAATTCCATGTGAACTGGAAAGACCTCCAGGAATTGATGCAGAGAGAAGGGAGCAGAGCCAGAAGAACATTGTATACAGAGACTGATACACTGTGGTAAAATTGAATTTAATGGACTTCTTTACTGGCAGCAATGCAATGACCCAGGACAATTCTGAGGGATTTATGGAAAAGAACCCTACCCACATTCAGAGGCATGGTTGGGGTTGTAGACATTAAATCACCACACCAATGTAACTATCAATAATATGTAAATAGGTCTTGATTGATCACACATGTTAAAACCAGTGGAAATGTGCATTGGATCTGGGGGGGCAAAAGGGGGTGAAGGGGAAAGTAAAAACAAGAATCATGTAACCATGGAAAATGTTTCTAAAAAAATAAAATATTAAAAAAATATTCCATGCATCCTAAGTTAAAAAACCCTTATTGAAACTATACATAATAAGGAACTAGCTCTAAATAATCTATCCAACTACATTTCGTAGTCTGAACTTCATGCATTCTTTCTTTCATACTTCATTTCTTTCCTTCTTCCTTTCCTCCTTTGCTCCTTTCTTTCCTCTCTTCCTTCCTTCCTTTCTTCCTTCCTTCCATTCTTTCTTTTTCTCTATCTAAATGCTATGTTGATGTTCTTTATAAACAAATATACTATTGTCTGTGATATACATTCCTTCCAAAAAGATCTTTCATTATAACATTATATTATATAGTTTCTCTTCCTAGCTCATCCTAAGAGGTTGTGTTAGTTATAGATAGGATCACTGATGATTTATGTATATTTATCTTATATCCCGCAACTTTATCACAATTATTAATCATTCCAAATAATTTTAAAAGTTGATATACTACCCAATCAGACAGATATAAGCTTCTTGATGACCTTATCAACTATAGAGAATCCATATTGTATTTGGACTATGCCCTGATATCTTGCAAATATTTTTGGTGAAAATATGTCCCACTATTTTATCCCTCATTTAACATTAATATCTAAATGCTTATCAAGTGGAGTTCTTTCTTTTGCTGCATTTTTCAAATAGTTTGAGTTGGACTTCCATATATGGTTTGGAGATAATTTGCTTAGAGCCTTTAGGGCAGTCTTTTGCACTATGGACTTAATTGCTTTTTAATAATCAACAAATAAGCACAACAGAATCTTTTATTTGCTATGCTTTTAAATCATTTGTGACCTGTAAAGAGGTAGCTTATTGAAGAATACCTAAAATATGACATCAATTTTCCATCAAAGATGGCTTTGTGTGTTCATATTGTCTTTCTGAAAATTTGGGGAAAAGAGTCATATGAGTCATTAGTTATTGGTATTGCATTGTGCTCCCTTCCTTAGTAATAACATTGAGAGATTTCCACCCCCCAAATCTTTGTATACTCCGTCTTTCAAATAACTTGAGAACTGATCACTTGTTGCATACAACATAGCCTTCAGCACAGATTTCCTGTTTATTTTTGGTTTTATCTAGGGCTCTTCTTATCTCTGTTTTCTTCTTTCATATTAAAAAACATCCAGGACTACATTAGAGTCCAAATAACTCCACTGCCATTGATGATGAAAAAATGTTTTTTATAAAAATCTTTATAGATTTTTTCCATTTTTATCTGTTTGTTTTTTCCTTCCAGTTTCATTTTTAAATGCCCTTACCATGACTGTTTAGTTTCATGTCACATCAAGCTTTTTATAAACTTGTTTTTATACTATTTCTTGCTGCATTTATGGTGATACTGCTCATAATCCTCCTTCATTCTCTTTCTTAGGATGTTATAGTGATATACAATTCAGTATGATAGCTGATATTTATATAATGTCTGTTTTGTGAAACATTTTATAGACATATGCATACATAGCTGTATATGATATAAATTATTACAATAACCTGTCAGGTAGTTACTATACGTATTTTCATCCCTTTTTTACAGAAAAATAAATTGAGTGTATGTAATCCTTTGTGCCCATGTTACTTAGCTAGTAAGTATATAAAACAGGAAGTCTTGACTTCAAGTCTAGTATACTTTGCACTAAAGTGTATTTATAATAATATTATACGATAATGTAAGATGAATCTGTAATTTTATCAGTATGGGAAACTCCTATAGTGAAAAATCCTCCATCGATTAAGTAAACAACCTTCTTTGTAGTCCTAGGGAGTTACCTAAAGCACATAGTGGTTAAGGGATTTACTCATGGTTCTGTAGCTAGCAAATGTCAAAGGTGAGACTTAAATGCTAGCAGCTACCTCTAAGCCCTTCATTTCATCTAGTATGTGAATAAAAAGATTATTTTGAAGTGTCATTTTATTGATTTATAGGACATCTCCTCTACGAACATTAATTTGTGAGTAACATTCTTACAAGGTTGCTTGCATGGCACTAGAAGGTTAAGTTCTTGGCAAAGGTCATATAGCCAATCTCTGTCAGAAGCAGTTTTTGAACTAATTTCCATAACCATCTGTTTGTTTCTCCACTATGAAACTTTTTTTGTTACCTCTGTTATTTGATAATCTTATTAAAATCCATGAAAATAAATATGAACCCTGAGATCTTACTAATGTTCCTTTAGACTCCAATAGAAAATATCATATAACATTTTCTGAATGTTCAGGTATATTGGGGGACTGGCCAATGAGTTGGGTTGCTCTGAGCATTCAGGGAGCTGCAGATATAATTCCCCATGTGGAAGTAGCTAGGGATCCTGTAGGAGATTTATGATGGTGTATAATGGAACTTCTTGGAAAGATGTCGGAACATACATAGACATTTTGTATGTTAGTCTAGGGTAGTGGTTCCCAAACTCTTTTGGCCTACCATCCCCTTTCCAGAAAAAACATTATTTAGCCCCCTGGAAATTATTTTTAAAAATTTTAATAGCAATTAATAGGAAAGATAAATGCACCTGTGGCCATCACCGCCTCCCTGGATCACTGCAGCACCCATCAGGGGGTGGAAGCACCCACTTTGGGAATCACTGGTCTAGGCTAACCACATGCTGAATTGGAAACTTGATTGTGGAGTTCTGGAGCTGAAACTGGATGGTGGCAGTGGAGCGGGATTCAAAAGATCTTGGTTAACCTCAGCCTCTGTCTCTTGGTTAGACTTCTCTTTCTCTTGATTTGACATCTGTGCTTGGTTTGCTTGATTTTCTTTAGCTGACTTCCTCCTGCTAAACAGTGTTCAGTGACAGACAAATGGGCTATAAGAAGAAGGACTTCGATTGATCTTACCATCTAAGGCTAACTCATGATACCATAAATATGGGCCTTTGTTTTTGTTCTTTTATTTTAGGAGAATGTAATTAGAGAGAATGGTCTGAGTTTTTAAAGGCCAGGAGGATGAGCCATCAGGGTGTCAAGGGATCCAGGAGCTCAGGGGTCAAGCCAATGATTGCTTTTGAAACTAATCTAGCAATGGACAAAGAGAGATGTGGGAGACACATTCCTGTAAAACCTAAAACAAGGACTTACTTGATAATGATGACACATTTAGATAGGAATTTGATTGGAATGAGGCTTCACAGAAACTGGTCTAAATTGGAGCTCATTTTCCAGAGAGACAGAGGTGGTTATGGAGGAGAACCTGACCTCAAGATGTTGAAAGGAAATATTTGTACTTTTTTTGTGCTTGCTACATCTTCGAAGTTAATTTCTCTTTGTAAAAATTAGTTGATGTTAACGGGTTAAATGTCACTAGGGTGTTAGACATTGATACCTAACAGTAGTAGAAGAATATATCTAGAATGAGAGCTTAAGTTGATGATATTAGTAAGACATTCCAGTCCCTCAGAAGTACCCTTAGAACCCGGAGAGAGGAGATGTAACAGTCTGAATCTGTGATAATAAACTTATTTACTATATGCGTAGCCTCCTCTAGGATAAAACTGGATCATTTGCATTTGTGAGGATCTTGGAGAAATGCTCAAATGTTTTTAGAGACTCTAGTTTATATGAAAAATGTGGCGACCTAATCATTTAAGGATATTCCCTTAGGACGTTAAGAGGAGATATACCTAGAGACTCTGGGAAAATGAGGCCAGAGAATACGCATGACATATGACTTCACCAGGCAAAGACTTTAAAATAGTTTGTTTTACCTTTTATAGTTACAGAGTTTTATGGTTAGCTTTATTTTAACTATTGATTTCCAGTTAGGAGTGAAATTTTTTGCCTCAGACATCCCAGAGGAGATATTAAATTACCATCTTCTTATTGCCAATTAGCTCTCTCAAGTCTTTTGTAGGACTGTTATTTATTTATTTCCCTTTATGAAAAAACTGAAAGGGAAAAAATAAATCTTGCCAATGGCCTATATAAAAGTCCACAGTGGTCTTTTACTCAAAAATGATCTTTGTTAGCAGTTAACCTTTTAGTCTTAACCTCACCTTTTTTTTTCTTATTTCGAAAAATTTTCAGCATCCTCATCTACTTCCCACCCTCTTCTCTTCGCAATGCTCTATGTCTACATCTGTATACAATTGATCAAATTTACTTATTGAACCCCAAACTGACATTTATAGCTGTCTGGCTTAAGACAGAAAACTGACCTCTTGGAAAATTACCACGGTCATCATCTGTTTCAGAGTTTACCCCTTTGAAAATGCATTTAAACCAGGTACCAGCTATTCCTTGAACCATAACATGAAATGATTTTTTATTGCAGAAAAAAAAAGAACCTAGGAATTAGAACTAGATAGCACATCAGGATGGAGGCTATTTGATACTCAGGAAGAAGGACCTTGGCTTCCAAAATAACATGCAAATTACATCTCTACCCCCAGGATTTCCATCTCAGTCTTTAAGATTATATCACATAAACAGCAAATATACTGGGAAGATTTTATTTTATTTTTGTTAATGTGCTCTATGAATGCTTGAGAATAATAATTGTACTTTTTATTAAGCATTACTTGTGTAACATAAAAGATTAGTTAGAAGCACAATGACTTCTATAATTATGCTTTTACGTTGGATTATGCCAGACTTCATATTTCTTCCTGCTGGAACCTTCTATATGAAACTAGGAGCAGAACATGTAAAAAATTATCTTTCTTTATTGAATGCCAATGAAAGTAGTGCAAGACTAAAATATTTGCTTTTTTTTCTTGCTTTGAAATGAGAGAGATGATTCTTAATGTCCCTTCCAGTTCTGTGGTTTTATGACTTAAAATTCCCTTTTCTGGAAATATGTAAGGTTATAAATTCTCTACTAATGCTTGAAAATAACAATCCACTAACAATATTAATCATGTTTTTTTGATTAAGCATTTACTATGCAGCATAAAAAGTTAGTTAAAAGCACAATGACTTCTATGATTATGCCTTTATGTAAGATTATGCCAGACTTCATACTTCTTCTTGCCTAAACTTTCTACAAGAGAACAGCATCAGACCATGTTAAAAATTGTCTTTCTTTATTGAATGTCAATGAAAGCATAGCAAAACTGGAATATTTGGCCTTTTTTTATTCAAAGTTAGATTGATGATTTTAAAGTTTCCTTCCAGTTTTATGATTTTAAAATTTAAGTTTTAAATAATATATAAGGATATATTAATTTGTGGTGATCTTTATCCTTTTCTTGAATTTTTCATGTTGTAAACTAGAGCATTTTGTCATTTGGAGAAGAATGGCAGCAATAGAGTTGAGGTTTGGAGTTTTTATTTTGGAGGGGGCAGGGTTAAGCCAACATAGCCATATAAGTCAACTTGAACAACAAAAAAAATTAAGCACCTATTGTGTGCACAATATAAGTTAGGGGAAGACACAAAGCTCTGATTAGATGTCCTTATAGTTTACAGTCTACTAAGAGTATATATACAGCAACTACTAGTACCAATTATTACATCATAATTATAATCCTCAAGAATATTAAAAAGTATTTTGCAAGGGCCAAGCCAGTACATAGTAGTTGCTTAATTCATAGTTTTTTTTAACTCAATTAACTTCATCATGCACTTATCAATATCCTCTTTAAGGGTTAAATTAGAAGTTTTGACAAAATAAGAGGGCAAATTTTAATAATTTAACAATTTAGTTTAATTAAAATAGAAATAGTAAAGAATATAGTAAAAGACAGAAATATAAGAAAGAGGTAGAGAAAGAAAATTTCCTAATGTCTATATTAGTTATCCTATAATTACCTATAATTCCCTGTAATTCCTACCTAAAACTGGCTATATCTACCTATAACTAAAAACTGCTCCACAAAGTTTCAACTCAATCCAGCCCAATCAAAACTAATCCAATCAGTGTTTAATCCAACCCAAATTAGGTCTGTCAATGAAGACCAGCCACCTTCCAAAAAGCTCAAGAAAGAAAAAAAAAACAAACTTAACAGCCCAAACCAAAAGCCAAAAATCCAAAAGCCAAAAAACCCACTAAGGGCTAAAGCCAAAAGGCTTCTCAGTAAGCTCAGGCCTGCCTTTATATTCCAGCAACTAAACACCAACCACCAATTCTCACCCAACAACCAACTTCTCTACAACTGCCAGCCCTGTCAAGCAACTGACTCCTTTTATAACCTTTTCCTTCCTCACTTCCTCTCTCTATAGTCCCTCCTTCCTGTCTCTATGCTTTCTACTTCCTGTCACTGTGGGCTAGTTAATCCCTACCCATTTGTCTCTATGGTAAGAGGACTTCCGGGTTCCCCATTAAACTAAAAAAAGAATAAAGCATTCCTTTTTACACCTCTTATATTGTAGTAAGCAAATTGAAAGATGAAAATGAAACAGTACCTGTCCTTAAGAAGCTTATATTCTACTGGGAAAACAATATGTACACAGGAAGGTAGATATGAAAAATCTGTATACAAATACATACACATATGTATATTTGTCCATTGGTAACTGTGTGCATATTACAAAAGAATTTCAGGGAAAGGAGAGTATTAACAGCTGGGGGATTTAGGGAGGGCCTTATTATGTAGAAGATGGCACTTAAATGGAACTGTAAATCCCAAGGTATGAAGCAAGAGCATTTTAGGCATAGAAAGCAGCATGAATAAAGGTATGGATGTGGGAAATAAAATGTTGTATATGAGGAATGGCCAAATGGGCTAATTTAACTAGTATAAGAAATAATGTGAAATCAGTCTAGAAAAAAACAGATTGAATTCAATTAAATTGGGTCTCTGGGTCAAGTTTTCATGGAAGACAGAGAATTTGGGTTAGACTTTTAAAAGGTGAGGAGGATTTGATCAAGTGAAGGGAAGGTTGCTGCAAGCATTGGGAAAAACATGACTTGAGGAATGGAGGTAGAAAAATTCAGAGCATATTGAAGGGGCAGAGAATCTTGTATTTTAGAGAAATAATACTGAGAGAATGGAGAGTAAATGTGAGATAAAGAAAAGGCAGTGCTACCAGAATTTTAGAGGGTTTTGAATTCTTGGCAAAAATGCCTGAACTTTATTTGATAAATAATAGTGAGTAATTCATGTTTTAGACCAGAAGAGTGACATGATCAAATATATGCTCAATTAATATAAATGTAGCAAAATAGAAAGTTTAGACTGAAGTGGGGAAGAGCTATTGCAATTGCACAGATAATAAGGAAAGACTCATAGAATAACAGGGGATACAGAAAGGAGAGAACAGAAGTGAAATGTTGGAAAGGCGGAGTTGATAGGTCTTATTAACTTATGAGACAGGAAGAGAAAAGTCAGAGGTAAATAATTACAAGGTTGTGAAGAAGATCAATCAGACAAACAATGACTGGCAGAAAAAGTGCAGTCAACAAAAAAAACCCAAGTCTTCCTAATTCCAAACCCAATGCTCTGTCCATTCTACTACCTAGCTGCCTCTAATTATACTATAAGGTTAGCCCTAGCCTTAGTCAAATGTGGAATGTCTGCTCTTTTGCTACACCCTACATCACTTTGTGTTTCTCTGTTCTTTTCTCCATTTGCTACTTCCTCTTTCTCTAGTTCCTTCACCTCCTAGCACTACTCAATCCAGAGCTAGCCTTCCTGCCAAAAGAAGATTCTATAAATTCATTTCTGTTCAGATTTGAAAGATCAGATGCTTACTTCTTACAGTGGAATTAATGATTTTAAAAGAAAACTACAGGGAAGGCATTAGTTCATAGAATGTCAGGACTAGAGGGGATCCTGGAGGCTTCTTAACTTGAGGTCTGCAGACAAAGAAAAGGTCTGTGGATAGATTTCAGGGGGTCTTTTTTTATACTATTTTGATAACTGCATTTTAGAATAAATTTTTTTTAATTTTATTTTTTGTTGTTCTTCATCGGTTATTTTGGTCATAGCTGTCTCTTTGTGATCTCACTTGGGGTTTTCTTGGCAAAGATACTAAAGTAGTTTGCCCTTTCCTTAACCAGCTTATTTTACAGGTGAAGAACTGAAGCAAACAGGATTAAATGATTTGCTCAAGGTCAGACAGCTAGTATCTTAAGATAGGCCAGATAAAAATCTCATGGAAACTGAGATTTGGGGTTTTGGGGTTAATGCCTTCTTCTGCCCCCTGATTTGACTAACATTTTTTATGATCAGAAATCATCATCACCTCTGGCAAGGAGACAAATAAAATGTGTCCCCAGTCTTTATATCTATTCTCATCTTGGCAAGATCCATGGTACTGAAAGCCAAGCAAAGCCAGAATCTCTCATGCTAGGATATCCCCACTAAAAGAGCACTTCTATTAATCAAGTCTTACTGCCTTGTTTGGGTCCTGGCAAAGGGTTTCTGGGTTTCTTGCCAGTGTATATTCACTTACAGTCAGAAGTAGAGGAAGCACTGATTTTTGTACCAGAAGGTCCAAACCTAGGAATGAGACTACACAAGATCCACTCTTGACACTTAACTTTTGAAGACAGTACTATAAGGGAAGAAACTCTACCTCTTGAATCTAAGGACCTGGATTCAAATTCTTCTTTGGATACTTACTATGTGACTACAAGCAATCCATTTAATATCTCTAGGTTTCTTTTTCCTCATTTATTAAATGGGAATTTGTACTAAATAGCCTCTGAGGCCCCCTATGGCTCTAAATCTATGACTTTATGATCTGTGGGAAAGGGAACCAGTCACCCAAAGGTGACATATTGAGAGCTAAGTTGTACAGCAGATAGAATGTGGAGTTTGGAAATAGGAACTTGAATTCTAATCCTGCTTCACATATTAGCTTTATAACCCTGGGCCAGACACTCAGACTCTCTCACACTAAAATTTCTTTTCTATAGTAAGAGGATTAGACTAGGCAAACCCTGAGTTCTAAGGACCTTTTCAGCTCCCAGATCTATGACCCATGATCCTATGTTTCTCTCAAGGAGAACATTTCTTCTCTACTTCAAGAAGACAAAAATGACTCTTGATTCTGTTTATAGGTAGAAAAAAGAATTGATATACTGTTTTGTGATTTGGGATGCTACATTTTCACCCCCCCCCCCCATAGCTTTGAATTTATTGGCTTATCCTAAAATGAAGCCATTGCTTAGCTTAGTATTTATTGGGTACCTTATTTCCTTGAGAGATTATGCTAGAATCCTGGGGAATATAAAAAAAGCAATTTAGCTCTTACCTATAAAGAAGTATACAGTCTCATTGGAATGGCAAGGCTGCTTAACACAAGAAAGTTAAGTAACAGTTGGTCTGAACAAGATAGATGGCACAGATTATAATAATAACAACAAGAGCTAACATTCATGAGTTCACAGGAGGACTTCTCTGTCTGCACATGAATGCATTACAAGGAGGATGATGTACTTTATTTTATATTGAGAAAAGAGATGCCTTGCTCTACATTGAGGAAATATTGACTGCATCGACTCCACCAAGAGAAACCTGTCAGAGGACAATGATGAGGAATGAGGAAATATTGAGTCTGAATACAGTTTGCTGTATGCTGAATGATAGAGAAGCACTCACAGTCCTTGCAAATTTATGCTTTGTAGTGAATCTAGGACAGGTGAACACATCCTTTGAAAGAAGGCAAAAATGATGGGATAAAAGAAGATCAAATACTACCATTAATATATATATATTTAATATATATAATATGTGCTTATATATATACACATACATATAGAGAAAGAGAGGAAAGAGAGAGAGAGAGAGAGAGAGAGAGAGAGAGAGAGAGAGAGAGAGAAAGATTGAGAGAGAAAGAGATTTCTGTAGAAATCCAGACTGTGAACAAGTGAGACCTGAAAATCATTACTAATGGCAGCTAATGAATACCACCCAAATGACAATTTCTGTGAAAAGATTTCTTTCTGGAATAGTATAATGGCAATCTTTCTTGGGGACAAAGAGGATGAACCAAGAAACTCCTCAAGGTCTTCTTCTGACTTTAGTGATTCTAAAACCTCTAGATAAAAACAGAAGGAATGAATAGAAATGAGATACACTTCTTTTTGCTTCTGGAACATGATTTCTTTAAGAATGGACGCCATAATTGTATCTGGATAACTGGGTAGCTTTAAAATGAAGGCAAGAAAATCTCATCTCCTACCACCCTTGATTGTCTACATGGTGTGACTTGGAGTTTGCTCAGCAATCCTCCCATTTCCCCATTTGCTACCATAATTCTTTCTCTCCCTCTCCCCAGCATATGTCTGGTGAAATGAAAATATATTCTTGGATCAGCATGTGCTGATGGTCATAGACTTGCTTGACTTGTGTTACATTTTTCCTGCTGACTCTTTACATCTCTAATTTTTGTACAAGAAGTGTAAGTTTTAGAAGAGTGATCCCAATATAGAATGAGTACAAAATTGTATATATATATATATATATATATATATATATATATATATATATATATATATATATATATAATAGTTTAGCTTTCTTCAGGAAACTCATAGATTATTTATTTAAAATCAGGTTCAAGGGACAGCTAGGTGACTCAGTGGATTGAGACCTTGGCCTAGAAATGGGAGATACTAAAGTTTAAATCTGGACTCAAAAACTCTACCTGGCTGTATGACCCTGGGCAAGTCACTATACCCCTATTGTTTAGCCCTGTGTTGGTGAACCTATGGCATACATGAAGGAGAGCAGTTGCTCCTCCTTTCCATACACGCCTGAGGACATTTCTCATATCACTCACTCCTCTGCCTGGTAGCCCAGTGGGAGAACTTCCTCCTTCCCATGTCTGGGGTAAGGTGAGGAGCTCACTTGCAGCATGAGGATTGCAGTTTGGGCACTTGGTCTCTAAACCCTTCTTAGCCCTTCCCCACTGTTCTACCTCAGAACCAATACACAGTATTTATTCTAAGACAGAAGGTAAAGATTTCAGAAAAAATCAGATTCAGATGAACTTGGGAATCCTCTCTCTGAGTGGCCTTCTCTTTAAGAGATGAGTGTGTGTGTGCATGTGTGTATGTGTGTGTGTGTGTGTGTGTGTGTGCGCATGCGTGCGTGTGTGTGTGTGTGTGTGTGTGTGTGTGTGTGTGTGAGAGAGAGAGAGAGAGAGAGAGAGAGAGAGAGAGACAGAGACAGAGACAGAGACAGAGACAGAGAAAGAGTCAAAGACAGAGACAGAGACAGAGACAGAGAAAGAGTCAAAGACACGGTGAAAGAATTTGAAAATTCTTTCCAAAAACAAAAAAAGGCATCAATACAAAACAAAACATTAATTAATTTTACCAAGAACCAGGGATTCTGTTTTTAATTCTTCTCATTATGTGTGACTACTAAAGACCTTCTTTAGTACATCCACATTACTTCCTATTATAGGAAGAAAGGACTCTTTTAAAATTATGTTTCCATTCTAGAACTTTGCTTTAGGTTCATCAATTCTCCTTGAATGCTAGGACTTTAGCAGAAAGCTCAGAATTCTTTCTAAAGAAAGTAAACACTTGAAAAAGAGATCCATATAATAATATAGTTCTTGTAAGCTCTAGGGGAAACATACACTGGAAGAAAATACTGTACAATTATAGGCTAAAACAACAGAGGAAAGAAATTGCCAATTTTTTTCTCAGGGGATTCTAAAACTAGGAAATCCAATAATACAAGTCATGGGGTGAAGAATCTCTCCAATGGGTAAGTAGCCCAAATGTCAGAAGATAACTATTTACTTCAGATAAGGCCTCCATGTAGTCCTTATAAACTCAGGGTGGGAGATAGAGGGGAGGGGAACCCTTATCCTAACTCTAACTTGCACTGGCAAGATGGAAGTCCCAGTAATACACTGGTGGTGAAGTTGTGAATTGATCCAGCCATTCTAGAAGGCAATTTGGAATTATGCCCAAAGGGCTTTAAAACACTGTATGGCCTTTGATCCAGCAATACCACTACTAGGTTTGTAATGCAAAGAGATAATAAGGAAAAATACTTGTACAAAAATATTCATAGCCCCATTCTTTGTGGTGGAAAAAAATTGGAAAATGAGGGAGTGTCCCTCAATTAGGGAATGGCTGAACAAATTATGGTACATGATGGTGATGGAATACTATTGTGCTATAAGAAATGAAAAATTGCTTGATTTCCATACAAACTGGAAAGACCTCCACGAACTGATGCAGAGTGAAATGAGTAGAATCAGGAGAACATTGTACACAGAGACTGAAACATTGTGGGATGATCACATGTAATTGACTTTGCTACTGATAGCAATGCAATGATCCAGGACAATCATGAGGGACTTACGAGAAGGAATGCTATCCACATTGAGAGAAAGAACTGTGGGAGTAAAAATGCAGATGGAAAACATTTGATTTTTCATTTGTTTATATGGGTATTGGACATGGGGTTTTGGTTTTTAAAAGATTATTACAAAAATGATTAATATGGAAATAGGTATTTAATGATAATACATATATAACCCAGCAGAATTTCTTGTCAGCTCTGGGAGGGGGAAGGGGAAAAGAGGAGAGAAAGAACATGAATCATATAACCATAGAAAAATATTTAAATAAAAATTAAAAAATAAGGATGTCCCCAAACAAGTCTAACTACATCTCCTCCTCAGGGTTCTAGGCATAACTCTGAGGAGATACATAGTTTTTTACTGATGTTGCAGGTTTGAGCTCCCATTCCAGTGTTCTCTCTCAAATCAGTTGCCAGTATTTAGCACTCCAGTATCATTTAGCCATTTAAAAATCAAGTCAATTTTGGGGGGCAGCTGGGTAGCTCAGTGGATTGAGAGCCAGGCTTAGAGACGAGAGGTCCTATGTTCAAATCTGGCCTCAGACACTTCCCAGCTGTGTGACCCTGGGCAAGTCACTTGACCCCCATTGCCTAGCCCTTACCACTCTTCTGCCTTGGAGTCAATACACAGTATTGACTCCAAGATGGAAGGTAAGGATTTTAAAAAAATCAAGTAAATTTTACAAAGGGAAATTTACTGAGAAGACATGGCAAAAACACAGATTTCACCCCCAACACATAGGGGCATATTCTCCCCTCTACCACCTCAGGACCATCCCAGGAAAGAATGAGCTCTTATGTGGGGGTTGCATCAGTCCAAATTCAAAAGGCTGAACTGTCAATGACCAATCCAACATTATAGTAATGAAGAACTTGTATTACCATTCAGTTGTTGTTGCTTTTGTCTTTACTTCTATTTTCTATTTTCAAATGTATTGCTGCCCTTTAAAAAAACACACAAAATTTTTCATTTCAAAATAAGCACATAAAAATAGCTCTTCCCCTCACCCCCAACAACTATGCACAAAATATATGAATGGTGAATGTCAAATGCTAGGTCCTTTGGGCCTACATTGTACAATTGGCAACGCCACCATGGTCAAGAATCCTGCAATCTTCAATACATTTTCTCTTTTCATACCCTACATAGCATTTAAAGTATATTAAATCCAGGGATGCTGTCTTTTGCTTCTTCAGTAATACTCAGAGCTAGCATATTATAGGTGCTAAATAAATCCTTTCAAAAATTGATTCCTTCAATTTTACTCTTCAAATTCTAACTTGAGCATCTTTCTTTTCTTTCCTTTACAAGCTATTTGGTGTTTGGAACTCTGTATTTTTTTTTTGGTTCAGGGAATTCCAAGCAAGGAAACTCTTTTTCTTCCAATGCAGATCAGCAATTGATCTATAAATTATAGTCTTATTAGAGAGTTGCCTGGGACACTGAATTATTAAATCATTTTCTTGGGTAACTAGACAGTATATGTCAGAGGCAACATTCAAACTTGGGTCTTCTTGATTGGGAAAGTAGTTCTCTATTTACTCTCTCTCTAGTAGTTTCCTCAACTATTGTCAGATTCAATTTTTGACAATTTTACTGGTAGCCTGGGTGAGTAAGTATATCATCTTTAGGAATTCTGTCTGTCCACTAAAAAAGTGATTAGCCGTTTGAATCCTGTCCTTTGGAAATCATAGGTTTTTGCTCTCCCTTCATCCAATTTCTTTTTGCCTCTGTTCTTCCCTTTTTCTTTTTACAAAGTTTTCTCTTTTTTTCTAGTTTACTTTTACTTCAAGCAAAATCTCTTATTTGAATGTAATAGGTGTCTGGTACAAACACAGAATGTTTTCATTAGTATCTCTCTGCGTGGAAACTCTGGCAGTCCGCTTCTGGTTAAATCACAATGACTTGTAATGGAACTACATTGAAGAGACTATGTAGCATGTGTAGCTGTTTTATAACTGGTTCCATCTTCTACTGTTTCTCATCAACTACTTGGTTGGGAGGATCTCTTTTCAAAAGTATGAGTAACCAGAACTTATAGTGTTTTCAAAAAAGGCTGGCTTATATCACCTGAATATGTGATTTGATGACTGTTCATGGGGAGAGATCTGTAAAAGGAGAAGCCTTCTGGCCTTTTCTCTCAGTAGGCAATGTGCCCTGAAAAATAGGCCTTGGCCCTTGGCCTCTGTTTTTGTTCTTTTTCAATGTAGGTGAAGAGAGTTTCTGACTTTGTAAGTTTCAAAAGAAGGAATCAGAAGAATATAGGAATTAGTGTCTAGGCTGGATTTTATAACCAGTCAAGCATAAATGACCTAAGGAACAATGTATGACCTACAGGAGTGATTTATTGGACCCAGGCCAATGCAGTGTGAGAAGATGCATCTGGAAGTTATGCCTCATCAAGGTAGGAGTGATACTAACTGAGGTATGAATTAAGTATTCTGAACCTACTCCTCTAGAGACTGATAGCGTATATGAGAGAGTATTCCCCCAGGAACTGAGGGTAATGTTTGTACTGTTTTCTTGTTATAGCTTGAAAGCAAGCATTCTTTTATGAAAGCTATTTGATGTTAAGCTGTCATGTGGAACTGGGACAAAGGTTCCTGGAACCTAAAAATGAATCAGGGAAATAGTCTAGCAGGAGAAGAAATCCTCAAAAATCCTTGAGTGATCTTAGGACCTTGATGAAGGAGGGTGAGACAGGGCAAACTTTCTATAACAGGATGCTCCAGGAACCCATAGGTAATAGTGTCTTGACCTCTTGCTATTATCCCTCAGTATACACAATATCACCATTAAAATTTGTTGTTCTTTAGTCATTTCAGTCATATCCTCTTTGTGTCCCATTTGGGATTTTCTTGGCAAAAAATATTGGAGTGGTTTGCTGTTTTCTCACTCATTTTACAGATGAGGAACTGAGACAAACATGGTTAAGTTACGTGCCCAGGGTCACACAGCTAAGAGGTATGTATCTCAGGGAAAATCTGAAGCCAAAGATGATTCCAGGTCCAGAACTCTTAACCATTGTGCCATCTAGCTGCCCCCATTGCAATTTATATCTCGCCATTATTGAATGCTTTTCCCAGGATAAGAACTTCAAGAGTGACTTCTCTGTCACTGGAGAAACCATATATTAGTCCAATCAATGGTAGGAAAGTTGAAGATAACCCATCTCCTTAAAAACATGTTTATTTTCTCTCGTCCCTAAAGACTTTTATATTTTAGTTCATAATAGCACTAAACTGAAAAGATAGCCTATATGAATAACTGGGGGCTGTGGGGGTTATATATTCCTGCAGCAACAACAACTGTTTATTTTTTCCAATCTCTGCTGGTACCCAGCTTTCTACTTTTAGATCCTAAGTCAACACTTGGCACTAAACAATTTCTCAAATTGAACTGGCCCTTTTGATAAACCTGGCAGTTCTTCCTAAGCGTAAGCCTTGAGAGTCAGAAAATGTTTCCTAACTCAAATAGACAGGGAGTGAAAAGCTCCTTATCTTCTTCTCACTTATGTGCCAGTGTAGGCATTCATACCCAACAATGCAGTCCAGGCTAAGACAGGGGCGCTCCAGATGTCATGAGGATTTCCTTACATTTGAGCACAGAGGAAGGGAGAATTGCTTCAGGGAAAGAAAAGCTTTTGCCTTCAGTGTCAGCTGAATCTTAGAACAGACCTAATTTCCATGTGTCTGAGAGGGCTTATGTAGTTTGCTTCCACTACTGTGAAGAATGCTCTAAGTAAAAAGTGTCAGTGTCCATGTGACCCACAATACTCCCAGGGGAGGCCCAAACCAGATTAAAGTGTAATTGGAAAATATTTAGCAAAATGAATAAAAATACAATAAAACATAGATAATGTTAATATGTGGCTCTCTGAGTCAATATATGTCCTACCAGAATCCTTTTACATGGTTATTGACTTACCATTTCTGTTTGAGTTTGAAACCAGTGCTCTTTGTGATGGTGGTAATTGACCTCTCCATTAGTGAGAACATTTCTCATTTTGAAGATCCACTAAAAGGGAATTAGTTCTATCAATCACCCAGGGAATTATTTGTTGATATTTTTTTCTTCCTGGACTTGAAAAATGACCATCCCTAAAATTCTTTCACCTTGTATGGGTGAACTTCTTTGTAGAAAACATTCTAAGTCAATTATCAGTAAGTCAGAAAGCCAGTAAAGGGACTCTTTTGCTGTCAAAATTCCACCACCCCAGTGCATCAATAAATATTTATTAACAGCATACTAGGCTCTGGGAAAGCAAATCTTTAAATAGTGATTGCCCTCAAGGAACTTCTATTTTATGTGAGAGGCAATACCAGGGCATATAAGAACAGTAAAAACAAATGCATATTGTAACAGATGGGTTGGATTAAAGAAAGGAAAGCCATGCATCTCTGAGGTGGAATTAGAACAAGGCCAGAAGAATCTAGAAGGAGTAACCTTTAGAGAGGGACCAGAGTGAGGAGAATTCTGAAGAGATTTTCTGAATTCCGAAGAACTGCCAAAACACTTCTCTGTGAACCTTGACTTGGTGAGGGAGGTGGGTGATATTTGATTCAATGAGAATCTGGAGCTCTTGAACCCCCAAAATAGAGGCTTTCCTTGAGTGACTCAACTACTACAATTGATTTACATACTTCCTTCACCAATTGACAAAATTTTGATATAGCAGTTATTCCATCTTGGGCCATAGAGCCTGGTCTCCTTGGGGGAGTGGGGGAGTGGGACCTTTTAGGACCTGTTTGATCCATAACCCCGTTATTCCCTCAGTTAGTTAATTAGTTTAGTAGATAGGAGTTATTGAGGCTTGAGATATTTACTGGATTGAGTTACAGAAGAAAATCTAGTACTGCTCTCCCCAGAGAGAAACTCATTGAAAGAGAAGCTTGTCCCTTTGCCCTTCATCCTAAATCCCAAACCCCTTTCCCTGAACCCTAAATTTTTTTAGCACCAAATAAATCCCTGTTAGTTATATTGATTAAAGTTTGGAATAGTGATCTTGAAGGGGAAGGTGTTGCTGGGTGGCTGAAGGGAGGACAAGAACACTGTACTCCATCTTTGGGATGGGTTTGGGAAGAGGATGGAGGAGGTTTGACTGGGTTATAGCAGCTGTGAACACAGGATAAAGGCCATTTATGTCTCAAACCAATCCTATCACTTTTATTTATCATCTCCACAACAACCCTTCCATTTTGGGGAGTCCCCTCACAATCTATACCCTCAAAAGTCTTCACAGTAAGAGGTGGGGGAGAGATCAGCGTTGGCCTTAGAATATCTGTCAAGTGGGGGTCTCCAAAACACACTCCATTTATCCAATACTCCCCTCATACAACATGATATCTATTATATCTATTATATCCCATCCCTCTCCATTTTTATCTACCTTGTGTTACAAAGGCCAAAGGACAAATGAGAATGCTTGGGTCAGACATGCATTTTAGTATAGTGCCAGAGTGCATGTGTCCCTCCCCATGAAGCAAAAATATATATATATACATCGACCTATTTGGAAGTAGTCCAATCTAACCTCCCCTAACAATGGGGATTTATAGAATTTCTTCAAATAGACTCTGAATTCCCCAAAGGTCTGAAAGGTGTTTATATCCCTAGCAATAAGAATAGGAAACTTTTGGTTTTCTTTGTTTTTATTTTTGTCATAGATTTTGTCTACGTAGGAAACTCCCACTGAAAACTTCCCTCGCCAATCCAGACTACCAAATTGTCAATATGTAATATATAGCCTTAAAAAGGTACCTGGGGCCACTAAGAAGTTAGGAAACTGCCCATTGTCAAACTACGTAGCATGTGCTAGGTAGGATTTGAACTGGACTTTCTTGTCCCATGCCATGCTGCCTTTCACACAGAAGGTATCACTAAATATGTGTTAAATGATTCAATAGTAGCAGTGTAATTATATTCTGCTTAGATTCACAGCCCCATCATTTATGGAAATAAGGAGTTGAAATCCATGGACCATCTCTAAGCCTCATTTTAAACCATTTATTAATATTCATTTTTAACATGGTTACATGATTCATGCTCCTACTTTCCCCTTCACCCCCCGCACTCCCCGCACCCACGGCTGATGCACATTTCCACTGGTTTTAACATGTGTCATTGATCAAGACCTATTTCCAAATTGTTGTTAGTTGCATTGGTGTGGTAGTTTCAAGTTTACATCCCCAATCATGTCTGCCTCAACCCATGTGTTCAAGCAGTTGTTTTTCTTATATGTTTCCTCTCCTGAAGTTCTTCCTCTGAATGTGGGTAGCGTTCTTTACCATAAATTCCTCAGAACTGTCCTGTGTCATTGCATTGCTGCTGGTACAGAAGTCCATTACATTCAATTTTACCATAGTATATCAGACTCTGTGTACAAAGTTCTTCTGGCTCTGCTCCTTTCTCTCTGCATCAATTCCTGGAGGTTTTTCCAGTTCACATGGAATTCCTCCAGTTTATTATTCCTTTGAGCACAATAGTATTCCATCACCAGCATATACCACAATTTTTTCAGCCATTCCCCAATTAAAGGACATACCCTCCTTTTCCAGTTTTTTGCCACCACAAAAAGCACAGCTATAAATATTTTCATACAAGTCTGTTTGTCTATGATCTCTTTGGGGTACAAACCCAACAATGGTATGGCTGGATCAAAGGGCAGGCATTCTTTTATAGCCCTTTGAGCATAGTTCCAAATTGCCAGCCAGAATGGTTGGATCATTTCACAACTCCACCAGCAATGCATTAATGTCCCAATTTTGCCACATCCCCGCCAGCATTCATTACTCTCCCCTTCTTTCATTTTAGCCAATCTGCTAGGTGTGAGGTGATACCTCAGAGTTGTTTTGATTTGCATTTCTCTGATTATTAGAGATTTAGAACACTTTCTCATGTGCTTATTGATACTTTCGATTTCTTTACCTGAGAATTGCCTATTCATGTCTCTTGCCCATTTATCAATTGGGGAATGGCTTGATTTTTTTATACAATTGCTTTAACTCCTTGTATATTTGAGTAATTAGATCACTGTCAGAGTTTTTCGTTATAAAGATTTTTTCCCAATTTGTTGTTTCCCTTCTGATTTTGGCTACATTGTTTTTGTTTGTACAAAAACTTTTTAGTTTAATATAATCAAAACCATTTAATTTACATTTTGTAATTTTCTCTAACTCTTGCTTGGTTTTAAAATCTTTCCTTTCCCAGAGATCTGACAAGTATACTATTCTGTGTTCACTTAACTGATTTATAGTTTCCTTCTTTATATTCAAGTCATTCACCCATTCTGAATTTATCTTAGTGTAGGGTGTGAGATGTTGATCTAAACCTAATTTCTCCCATATTGTTTTCCAAATTTCCCAGCAGTTTTTGTCAAATAGTGGATTCATGTCCCAAAAGTTGGGCTCTTTGGGTTTATCATACACTGTCTTGCTAATGTCATTTACCCCAAATCTATTCAACTGATCCTCCCTTCTGTCTCTTAGCCAGTACCATATTGTTTTGATGACTGCTGCTTTATTGTGTAGTTTAATATCTGGTACTGCTAGGCCACCTTCCTTCACATTTTTTTTCATTATTTCCCTTGATATTCTTGATCTTTTGTTATTCCAAATGAAATATGTTATAGTTTTCCCTAATTCAGTAAAGAAGTTTTTTTGGTAGTTTGATAGGTATACCTAAATAGATAAATTAATTTGGGTAGGATGGTCATTTTTATTAGGTTACCTCATCCGACCAAAGAGCACTCAATGTTTTTCCAATTGTTTAGATCTAGTTTTATTTGTTCGGAAAATGTTTTGTAGTTGTTTTCATATAATTCCTGTGTTTGTTTTGGTAGGTAGATTCCTAAGTATTTTATATTGTCTAGGGTGATTTTAAATGCTGTTTCTCTTTCTACCTCTTGCTGCTCTAATATGTTGGAAATATATAGAAATGCTGATGATTTATGTGCATTTATTTTGTATCCTGCAACTCTGCTAAAGTTGTTGATTATTTCTACAAGCTTCTTAGTTGATTCTCTGGGATTTTTTAAGTAGACCATCATATCATCTGCAAAGAGTGATAGCTTAGTCTCCTCATTGCCTATTTTGATACCTTGAATTTCTTTTTCTTCTCTAATTGCTACTGCTAGTGTTTCTAGTACTATGTTGAATAATAGAGGTGATAATGGGCATCTTTGTTTCACTCCTGATCTTATTGGGAAGGCTTCTAATTTATCCCCATTGCATATGATGCTTGTTGATGGTTTTAGGTGTATACTGTTTATTATTTTTAGGAAAGGCCCTTCTATTCCTATACTTTTCAGTGTTTTCAATAGGAATGGATGCTGTATTTTGTCAAAGGCTTTTTCAGCATCTATTGAGATAATCATGTGATTTTTGTTTGTTAGATTGTTGATATGGTCAATTATGTGGATGGTTTTCCTAATGTTGAACCATCCTTGCATTCCTGGTACAAATCCCATCTGATCATGGTGAATGATCTTCTTAATTACTTGCTGGAGTCTCTTTGCTAGTATTCTACTTAAGATTTTTGCATCTATGTTCATTAGGGAGATTGGTCTGTAGTTTTCTTTCTCTGTTTTTGATTTACCTGGCTTTGGAATCAATACCATATTTGTGTCATAAAAGGAATTTGGTAGGACTCCTTCTTTGCTTATTATATCAAATAATTTGTATAGTATTGGGATTAGTTGCTCTTTGAATGTCTGATAGAATTCACTTGTGAATCCATCAGGCCCTGGTGATTTTTTCTTAGGGAGTTCTTTGATGGCTTGTTCAATTTCTTTTTCTGATATGGGATTATTTAGGTATTCTATTTCTTCTGCTGTTAATCTAGGCAATTTATATTTTTGTAAATATTCGTCCATATCTCCTAAATTGTTATATTTATTGCCATATAATTGGGTGAAATAGTTTTTAATGATTGCCTTAATTTCCCCTTCATTAGAGGTGAGGTCTCCCTTTTCGTCTTTGATACTGTCAATTTGGTTTTCTTCTTTCCTTTTTTAAATTAGATTGACCAGTACTTTGTCTATTTTATCTGTTTTTTCAAAATACCAGCTTCCAGTCTTATTTGTTAATTCAATAGTTCTTTTACTTTCGATTTTATTAATTTCTCCCTTGATTTTTAGTATTTCTAATTTAGTTTTCATCTAGGGATTTTTAATTTACTTGCTTGCTAGTTCTTTAATTTGCATGCCCAATTCACTAATCTCTGCCCTCCCTAATTTGTTAATATATGCACTCAAGGATATAAATTTCCCCCTGAGTACTGCCTTGGCTGCATCCCACAGAGTTTGGTAGGATGTTTCATCATTGTCATTCTCTTCAATGAAATTGTTGATTGTTTCTATGATTTCTTCTTTGACTAACTGGTTTTGGAGAATCATATTATTTAATTTCCAATTAGTTTTTGATTTGCCTGTCCAGGTACCCTTACTAATTATTATTTTTATTGCATTATGATCTGAGGAGGTTACATTTATTATTTCTGCTCTTTTGCATTTGTTTGCAATGTTTCTATGCCCTATTACATGGTCAATTTTTGTGAATGTACCATGTGCAGCTGAAAAGAAGGTGTATTCCTTTTTGTCCCTATTTGTTTTTCTCCACATATCAATTAAATCTAATTTTTCTAGGACTTCATTCACCTCTCTTACCTCTTTCTTATTTATTTTTTTGTTTGATTTATCTAGATCTGAAAGAGGAATATTTAGATCTCCCACTATTATGGTTTTAGTATCTATTTCCTTCTTGAGCTCTGCCAGTTTCTCCTTTA
The DNA here is from genome assembly GCF_016433145.1 of Gracilinanus agilis. NCBI lineage: Eukaryota > Metazoa > Chordata > Mammalia > Didelphimorphia > Didelphidae > Gracilinanus > Gracilinanus agilis. The sequence continues at coordinate 142,770,405 of NC_058133.1, forward strand.
TGAATTTGGATGCTATGCCACTTGGTGCATACATATTGAGCACTGTTATTTCCTCATTGTCTATACTGCCTTTAATCAGGATGTAATGGCCTTCCCTGTCTTTTTTAATCATATCTATTTTTAGTTTGGCTTTGTCAGAAATCATAATAGCCACTCTTGCCTTCTTTTTTTATTTGATGTCCAAAAGATTTTGCTCAAGCCCTTAACCTTAAACTTGTGTATGTCCACCCGCCTCATATGTGTTTCTTGTAGACAGCATATGGTAGGATTTTGGTTTCTAATCCACTCTGCTATTTGCTTCCATTTTATGAGTGAGTTCATCCCATTCACATTCAGAGTTACAATTATCAGTTGTGCATTTGCTGACATTTTTGTATCCTCCCCTAATTCTACTCCTTCTTCTTACACTATTTCCTTTTAAACCAGTGGTTTGCTTTAAGCCAGTAACCCTTATCTCCTCCCTTGATTAACTTCCCTTTCTACCCTCTCCCTTATTATTCCCCTTTTTTTATTTTTAAAGGCCTAATGAATTCCCTCCCCCTTCTTCTCCCCTCCCTTTTTTGACCTCCCCACTCCCCTGCTCCCCTTGGTTTATCACTTCTGACTTTCTCAGTAGGGTTAGATAGAGTTTTATATCCCAATGGATAATATAGCTACTCTTCCCTCTCAGGGTTAATTACACTGAGAGTAAGGTTTAAATATTACCTCTTAATGCTCTCTTCCTCTCCTTCTTATAATAGTATTTGTCCCCTCCCCTTCCCATGCCCTCTTTGTGTGTAATAGAATATCCCATTTTTCTTATTCATTCAAGTTTCTCTTGGTGTCCCTTACTATTCACCCCCCTCTTTCCCACCCTCCATATCATCTTAGACCATTTAGTATTCCAACCTCTCCCTATGAATTATTCTTCTGATTACTATAATAGTCAATACTATAATAGTGAATAGAGTTCACTACAGAGAATTATACATAGCATTTCTCCACATAGGAATACAGATAATTAGATCTTATTGAAGCCCTTAAAGAGGCAAATTTAAAAAAAATATGAGTTTTCTTTCTTTCCCCTTTGTTTCTTATTTACCTTTTCATGCTTCTCTTGATTTTTGTGGTTGGATATCAAAGTTTCCATTTAGTCCTGGTCTTTTCTGTGCAAATACTTGGAAATCTTCTATCTTGTTGAAAGCCCATACTTTCCCCTGGAAGTATATAGTCAGTTTTGATGGGTAGTTGATCCATGGTTGAAGAGCCAGTTCTCTTGCCTTTCTGAATATCATATTCAAAGCTTTGTAGTCTTTTAGCATGGAGGCTGCCGGATTCTGTGTGATCCTGATTGGTGCTCCTTGGTATCTGAATTGTCTCTTTCTGGCTTCTTGTAAAGTTTTTTCTTTTACTTGGAAGCTCTTGAATTTGGCTATTATATTCCTGGGCGTTGTCTTTTCTGGGTCTAGTGTAGAGGGTGATCTATGGATCCTTTCAATGTCTATATTACCCTCTTGTTGTAGAACTTCAGGGCAATTTTGCTGAATAATTTTTTTTAGTATGGAGTCCAAATTTCTATTAATTTCTGCTTTTTCAGGAAGACCAATGATTTTCAGATTATCTCTTCTAGACCGGTTTTCTTGGTCTGTCACTTTCTCATTGAGATATTTCATGTTTCCTTCTATTTTTTCAGTCTTTTGACTTTGTTTTATTTGTTCTTGCTGTCTTGAGAAATCATTAGCTTCTAATTGCTCAATTCTAGCCTTTAGGGACTGTTTTTTGGCTATAATCTTTTGGTTTTCCTTTTCAGTCTGGTCATTTCTGGTGTTCAATTTGCTTATCAGTTCATTTGATTTCTGAGCCTCACTTTCCAATTACAAAATTCTGCCTTTTAAACTGTTATTTTCTTGCCTGATTTCCTTTTGAGCTATTTCCCATTTCTCTAGCCAAATCTTTTCCAACTTTCTCCCATCTCAGATTTGTACTCTTCAAGAGCTTGTGACCAGTTTTCATTATTTTGGGAGGGTTCAGATTTGATTGCTTGTTTGTTCTCCTCCTCTGTTTGCTCTGTTGTCTGGATTTTCTCTGTGTAAAAGTTGTCAGGTGTTAAAGATTTCTTCTTCTTGTTGTTAATCTTTCTCTTCTGGGCTTCCTGATTCTGGGTTGCCATTTTTAGCCTAGCAGCTTCTCAGCTTTATCCTCATGCTCAGGGTCTGTCTGTGCTCTTTAGGCTCCTGAGGTTTCAAGTCTGGTTGTTCTCAAGGTCAAGCCTCCTGGTGGGCCCCCTTGCTTGATCCTCTGCTGAAGGCTCCTTTACAAGTCTCAGGGAGGTGCTTCCACAGTCATATAACCATCTCAACTGGTTCCCCACTCAAGGTTTCAGAGCCTTCACTCACGCCTGCATCCGCCTCCACCCGCGCCTGCACTCAGTGTCTGCTCTCAAAGTCCACGTGAGTTCTTTAGCCTTTTTGGGGTCTTAAGTCTTGCTGCTCTCAGGAGCAGGCCGTGGAGCTGCCAATGACTTAAAGGGTGCCCCAAACTTGCTCTACTTCTTTTGCGCTTGCTTTGGCACTATAGGTGGTGTGTGTGTGGGGAGGAGGTTGCTCAGCCCTTGATTTAGTGTGACCTGTTTCACACATTTATAGAATGGAAATGCCCCGATTCCACATACCTTCCACACTGCACCCTGTTGTGGGGTCCCTCTGTTCATCTGGATTTGTTTTTATGTCCCCTTAAGGAGTCCTGTATGTTTTGGTTAGGAGAGGTTAAGCCGCTGCTTTTTACTCTGCCGCCATCTTAACCCAGAAGCAGCAAAGTCTCTAAGCCTCATTTTTTAATGTAAGTTCCAAAAGAGTCTTACTTTGTGAAATGAAGGTGACCCTTCTGAGTTTAAAAAAGGTTTGATCACAAGAATATAAACTATGAAATAAGGGAGTGAATAAGAATTTATAGAATGCCTACTATGTGTTCCTAGGCACTCTGCTGAGCTCATTCAGTCCTTTTAGTTATATCTGACTTTTTGTGATCCCATTTGGGGTTTACTTGGCAAAGATATACCAGAGTAGTTTCCTACTTCCTTCTCCAGCTCATTTTACAGATAAAGTATTTGAGGCAAACAGAGTGAAGTGACTTGCCCAGGGTCACAAAGCTAGTAAGTGTCTGAGGCTGGATTTGAACTCAGTTCTTTCTGATTTTAGTGAAGAATAGTATATTCCAATCTCATCGGGACTCTGTTCTTTCTGTGATAGTAGATATCCTTTTTTTCATGAATCCCCTTAAAATTGTCCTTGTTCATAATAGTTGTCATTCACAGTTGATCATGATACATTATTATTGTTACTGTGTACAATGTTCTCCTTGTCCTGCTCACTTAACTTTATATCACTAAATGTAAGTCTTTCCAGATTTGGGTTTTTTTTTAAACCCTCTTCTGCTATTATCTACTTTAACACCATACTCAGGGCAGGATAACATCATGGCGGCACTGAAGCTGAGAACAACTGTGCTACATTGTGGGCATGTAGGGGCAACAAAGAGTAGGGAGATGAAAGGAGAATGATAAGCCATGCACACCTCCAATATTTATTAGAATTAATTAATTTAAAAGTATTAGGTCAGATGAGCTTATTTGCCGAGGGAGATTCAGAGTCATGTAAATTTTTAGGGTTTGAGAAGGTCATGGCTGCATTTATAATCTTCACAAGACCTTTATGCTGTAGACATGACTTTCTGTGTTTCTCCTGATACCCAAAGAAATGTGCTAGGGAAGCTATTTATTGTGTTTCCATTCTCTCCTCCCTTGACTATCTTATATATTGTTGTGATGCTTGGGACTTTTCCAGTAAATGGGGAAGTCAATCTTCCAGTAAAGATAAGTTACTGATTATAAGGCTTTTCTGAGACAATCTTTGATACTCATATCATCTACCTGAGATACTGACCTATTAATCATGGAATAGGTCTGAGACATAACATACATTACAATGGATACTGAGAAAACTAATGTATATAGGATACCATGTTTGGTTATCAGTGAAGCATCTCCATTCATCTTTTTCAGAAGTTGGAAGATAGCATATTTAGACCCTTCTCAAATGAATCCAATTGGGTCTTTCAGGTATAATGCATAATTCTATAGGAGGATACTTTAATTTCATTGGTCCTTGTTCCAAAAGGCTCATAAGGAAAGTGACACTATACTTTATTGTGTCCATTCCCAGGACTAGTAAAAAAGAAATAGTTATTCATAAAGTACTGGATTCCATTTTTCATGTGGCTATTTGTAACATCTAAATGCCTGAGAAGCTACAGATGGGTGGGTTACAATGGAGGCCCCTTCTCCTACTCTGCCACCCAAAGCTCCATGTACCCTGCTGAGCCCAGGTATTCTGTTGACAGCTTTGTGAAGGGAGTCTTTTTCCAGGATCATGCATTTGGGTTTAATCTGCATCCCTGCAGTCCAAAAGCATGGAGTGTGGATCACGGTGCAGTGACCTAGGTGCCTGAGCCAGAAATGATTGGGAAATTGATCTGGGTGTAAAAGGGAAGGAATAAGGGGGTTCCAGTAAGTTGGCTGTCTCTATTCTCTTGGGTATGCAGTGAAAGGAAGGTGGCTGAAGGACCTATGTGGAGAGCATCCACATGGCTAGTTAGAGTAGGTTTCTGAGATCAGAGAAAATAAAAGAGGGCCCAGGACAGATTCTGGAGTATACCCACATTTAGGAGGTGGGAAATGGAGCATAAATAATATAGCAGATAAGAATGGAAGAGTTGAAGTCACAGACACTTGTATTCAAATCCTACCTCAAATAATGATTAGTTGTGTGGTCTTGGGTAAGTCACTTAACATCTGTCTGTAATAATATTACCTACATCACAAAGTTATTGTAAGAATTGAAGGAGATACATATGTGTAGTGTTTTGCAAACCCTGTAAGCTCTCTATAAATTCTAGATATTATGTTATTATTATTAGAAACTGGAGAGTTGTCAGGCAGGTAGGAGGATGGTACAGTGTCACAGAAACAAGTTGGGGAAAGTATCCAGGAGAAGTGGATACTCAACATTAAAAAGAGATAAATAAAATGAAATCTAAAAAATTGTACGAATTTTGCAGCTAAAATATCTTTATCAACCTTTTAGAGGACAGTTTCTTCCTTTTGGTATGGTGTGAAAGGTAATGAAGGAAGTGGAAGTAATGAGTATAAGCAGCCTTTTAAAAGATATTTTGCTGTACAAGGGAGAACAGATAAGGTTATGTTTAGGGTAAGTGAAGGTTTTTAGAGAAAGAAAAGATCTTTACTTATCTGTAGGCAACTAAAAAAAGAAGCTAGAGGTAAAAAAGAAATTCAAGATTGGAAAGAGAGAGGATGATAGAAACAAGATCATAGAGGAACAGAAAAAGGGGATCAGTCAGAAGAGTTGGCTTTAACAAGGAAAAAGATACCCTTTTCCTCACCAATTGGAGGAAAGTTGGAAAGATGGGGATGGCATTGAGTAGATTTGAGATGCTAAATTGGAAAAAAGTCAAAATTTATAACCAATGACCTTAATTTTCTCGGTAAAGTGTAAAAGTCCATTGCTAAGAATGAAGAGTTAGAAGAGAGAGAAAAATGTTTGAAACAGGTGTTGTTGGATTTGTGATAAGGGAAGAGTAAAATAACTATGACACTGAAGGTCCAGTTGAAACTAGACATTGATTTCTAATGTTTGCAGATAGCATGATTGTTTGACTTTTTCTAATGACATTTAGCATCACAAGAGTTGAAATGGAGATGGATAGTGAGGGGAGTAGCTAGGCCTGTCGCTTAGAAAGGAGTGTGATCATAGGGCAAAGGGACAAGGTTTTTGATGGTTGAGGATGGTATGAAGTTGAATTAGTTAATTATAGCATCAAGATTACAAAGGGAAAAAGGAAGGCCAAAAAAATTAGGCATGCTGGGAGGAGTTAAATGGAAGTTTCAGTGAAAATGAAGAACAATGAGACTCATATGTTGTGTTTTGAATGTAATAGACTTTTCTACTAGTAGCAATGCAATGATTCAGGACAATCCAGAGGAACTTATGAGAAAGAATGCTATTCACATTGTAAAGTGGAAAAGGGGTTTTATGGATTCAATATATTAAAAGATGGTCACCAGAGGATTGAACTATTATCAATCCTCAATTAAGAATAATCTCAAATCAAAATTGACTTTTATGGAAGTTTATTTACAATTGAGAAGAGAGAGAGGAAGTAAGGAAATAAGAATCTCTCCCACTAATTAATCCAGGTAGATCTTAACCCTCAGCCGAGGGTTAAAGGGTCTGAGGCCTGGAGGTGAATGGAGCAAACTTCATTCACAGAGTCTATAAAAAGAAGTTTCTTAATAGAAGTTCAGGAAGATTCAGTCTTTTAAACTCACCACATGGAACAGTCTCGGTCATGAACCAGCAAAGCTCCCTCAGGTCCCCTTCACAAAACCAGAAGACTCTCACTCATTCAACTCCCTCTTTTTAAAGGGGTCACTTATGCGTCACTTCCAGTGCCTTCCCCTAGCCTGTGTGTCCAATCACAATAGATGATTCTCAGTTGATTCTGATTTGTCACTCACTCTTGCACATGTGGGCAGTGTAGACTTAATTTAATTATCACAACATCCAGGGAAAGAACTGTGGGAGCAGAAATGCAGAAGAAAAACATAGCATTGATCATGTGGTTTGATAGGGATATGATTAGGGTATTGGCATTAAAAGATCACTCGAATGCAAATATGAATAATATGCGAATAGATTTTGACCAATGATACACACATAACCCAGTGGAATTGCTTGTCAGCTCAGGGAGGGAGGAGGGAAGGTGAGGGGGAGGGAAATCATGAATCATGTAGCTATGGGGAAAAAATTCTAAACAAACAAATAAACAAGGAGTGCATAGATAGATAGATAGGCAAATAAATAAATAAATGAATGAATGAATAAATGAATAAAAGTAAATGAAGAATAGCCATTGAATGAAGAACTGAAGAGGATGAGAGGGGTGATGTGGAAAGATAAGAAGATAAAAAAGGATATGAGGGAGAGGGATACAATTACATAGAGGAATCTCAAAGTTCTGAATTGGGAAGTCATAATATCTTATGATGAGATCATGAATATTTCTGTCTCTATGTGTACCTGAGGTGGAATGAAGGTATAGATAATAGGAACTGATATAGTTTAAAAAGTGAAAGCCAGTATATTTATCGGAACGTTATTAACATGTCTAGTGTATATAAAGGCAGAGGTTGGTGTGAAGAGGAAGATTATGAGTCAAGTACTGAACTTCTTGAGGAAAGAGGAAGAACACTTTGATGGCCATAGCTGATTTATACCAAGATTTTGAAGGAGGATAATATAGATGGATAGAGTGAATTTCAAAAAAATACCCTTCTCTCCATTCACACAACCACCACCTTAGTTTGGGTTGGCCAGTATTATTATAGTAGGCTCCTAATTGGTGTCCCTAATTAAAATCTTTCCTCATTCCACTTTTTCCTCCACAAATCTGTCAAAGTAATCCTAAAACTCCGGACGGTCTTCTCATGTTACCTCCCTACTCAATGACCCCTGGGGTTTCCTATTATTAACTCTAGGATCAAATATAAACTCTTGTTATACATTTCAGGCATCTTGCAATTTAGCCATGTCTTATCTTTTCAGTAGTCTTGAGTATGATTCTTTGATCCAGTCTTACTGACTGACTCATTTCCCCTTTATCCTGTCTTTGTGCCTTTATGCTATCATCTGGACTCTTCTCCCTCTCTTCTCCCTTTTCCATCTCCCTCCTTTCCTTTCTCCCTATGTTTCTCTCTTTATCAGTGTTTCCCCTGTATCTATGCTTCTCTCTCTCTCTCTCTCTCTCTCTCTCTCTCTCTCTCTCTCTCTCTCTC
>NC_058133.1:142778644-142791448 GCF_016433145.1 Gracilinanus agilis
TTCCCCTGTATCTATGCTTCTCTCTCTCTCTCTCTCTATCTCTCTCTCTCTCTCTCTCTCTCTCTCTCTCTCTCTCTCTCATTCTCTCTCTCTCTCTTATTCTGTCTCTCTCATTCTGTCTCTCTCTCTCTCTCATTCTGTCTCTCTCTGTCTCTGTCTGTCTGTCTGCCTGTCTCTTTCTCTCCTTCTTATTTCTGACTCTCAAAATCCCTGGCTTCAAGAATCTACCTCTAATTCTATCTTCTTTAGGAAGCTTTTGCTGACTCTCCCAAATTCTAGTACTTTCTTCTCTCCCATGTATTCTGATATATTTTGTACAAACCTGAATGTGTACATGTTGTTTTCTACATTAAAATGCAATGCTCCTTGAAGATGAGGACTTTTTGCTTTTTTTGGTGGAACTCTAGCTGTTAGCACAGTGGCTAACACACAGTAAGTAGTTAATAATTGTTGATTAATTAGGTACTAAAGGAGGTTGCTAGTCTTCCCAAAGGAGACTGGTTTCCACAATTTTAAGAAGACAGGAAAAGTGTGAGATGAGGAAATTTAATTCAAGTGTTTAACAATAGAATAGTGGGCTTAAGGGAAAGGGAAGGAGCACAAGACAGGGACATGGGAGGAGTATAGTCGAAGTTGATGGAATGAAAGATTGGAGAGCAATAGCAGAAGTAAGTTCTTGTTCTGGGCACCCTTTGACTGAATCACAGGGGTATGGAGAAGAAACATTAGCCATAGGAGAGTATATTCTTGTTCCATTCCCATTTACAAAGATCGCTTGGTGCCTCAGGTCCCAGAGAGATAATTGATTTGATTTTTTTCTCCCAATAACTGATGAGAAGGGAAAGTAGTACAAAGTCTGGCCTTGGGTCAGTTCTAGTAGTAAGAGTTGGGCACTTATCTTCTCTCATAAAATGAAATAATATTTTTAAAGCACATTGAAACTTAAAGCAATACATAAATACTAGCTATTTCATCAATAAAGTCAGTTCTGCCCCAGATCCCAGTTTAGGTGCAATTTCCTTCTCTTGTGTGAAGATGGAAAGGCAGTGGGACTGTGATCTAGCAGTCCTGGTGGCTGGTGAGAGGTCTAGCATTTTGTACTCATTGTTTATAGATCATATAGTAGAGAGACTAGAATCAAGATATTAAATCAGGAGGCTAAAGAAATATTTCCAGGTAAGAGATAATGAAGATCTCAACTAGGATAGTGGCCATATGAATGCAGATGCCAGATATCTTGTGGAAGTAAAATTGACAAGACTTGGCTGCTGACTGTATATGTAGGAGGCAAGAGAGCAAGGTGGGAGAGCAAAGAATTGATCCAGGATAAGGTTTGCTAAATGGATGGTAATGTCCTCAAGAGAAATAGAAAAGTCAGGAGAGGTGAATTTCAAGAAAAAAAGTCATTAAATTCCATTCTATAAATGTTTAATTTGAGGTGACAGGAACATCTAGTGAAGATGTTTAATACACAATTGTTGATGCCAGACTGGAGCTCCAGAGAGATAACAGTAGATAGGGAGTTTAAGGAGTTATGTGCAAAGGCGTGTTAATTAAACTATGAGATCTAACAAAAGAGAGAATAAAAGAGGATCTAGGGCAGAACCCAGAGGTCTGGTCACAGTTAAGGGTCAGGATATAAGTGATGATCTAGCAAGGAGGACTAAGAACTGAGTCATAAAACTATGATACTGAGAACAGACATAGAGTCCAAAAGTGGAGTCCAAGAAAAGTAGTTACTTAGTGGTGTCAAAAGTTACTGAGAGGGGCAAGTGAGTGGCTCAGTGGATAGAGAGTCAGGTCAGTGGATAGAGAGACAGATTCCTGGGTTCAAATTTGACCTCAGATACTTTCTAGGTCTGTGACCCTAGGCAACCCCCATTGTCTAACCCTTATCACTTTCCTGCCTTAGAACCAAAATATAGTACTGATTCTAAGATGGAAGGTAAGAATTATTTTTAAAAAAGATACTGAAAGTTCAAGAAGGATGAGGACCTAGAAGAAGTCATCAGAAATGCAAAAAGTAAGAGTTGATGACTCTTTCTAGCAGTTTGGCAGTGAAAAGATATCGATATGGTGTAATAGAACAATAGCTTGAAGGGATGGCAAAGTCATTTAAGATATTTTAAGGATGAAGGCTATAGGGAATATTTGTAGAGAGCAGAAAAGGAATTGATGAATATACAGAGATTGAACATTCATATGTACATTTTGTGAATGTGTGTGTGTGTATGTGTGTGAGAGAGAAGGAGACAAGCAGAGACAGAGAGAATAAGAATAATGGGGCAAACTCTCAGGAAACAGAATAGCATGTGATTAAGGATACAAGAGGAAGGTTTATTTTTTGGCAAGGAGAAAGGTTACCACTTTCTCAAAGACTAGAGCAAAGGAGGATAGAATGTCAAGGGAAGTCAAGGTGTAGAAGATGAAGCCTTTGATGGATGGCCTCAATTTTCTTGGTGAAGTATGTGATAAGGTATTTTGCTAAGATCTGAGGCAGTAGTAAAGGCAGTGTTCTGAGATGTGGAATAGAGAGGAAGAGGGAGATCATGACAGATGACTTCTATTTTCTTCACAATTTAGGACGTTGGTTTCAGTGTTGAGCAGGAAAAACCAAGGAATGGTAGAGGCTGCTTGAGAGAAGAAATTTTGAATAGTTGCTGTGAAAAGTATGAGAGACAATCAGGGAAGAATGAAAGGATTTCCATTCAGCAGTAATGGTCCAGTTGAGATTAAATGGTAAATTTGAAATGGACACAATCAGCACAGTTGTGTGACTTTAAAATATTTTTAGCAGAAAAGGTTGATAATGGAGGTAACCCAGGGATGGATTTGCCAAAGTACAATTTTCAGTGGGGTGATGGAACATGGAATTCAAGAGAAGAAGACAGTGTATATTTAAACTGGTCAACCATAGAATCAACCCTCGGAAGTGAAACCAGAAAAGAGATGAGAGAATGAGACAATAGGGTAGGGTAAAAGAACCAGAATTCTTGTTGAGGACAAAAAAATAGGTCTCAAAACAGAATGAATTCATGCTTCATGCCAGAACTGTAGCCAAATAGATACCTTGCACATTGAACAATCTCTGGGGTAGCAGTTTCAGAGCCCCTAGAACCTTAGCACTTTTGCTATCTTTGTGCTTGGAAAATCAGTTGGCTTTTTTTGAGAATATATGATGGATATGAGTCCCCTTAACTTATTAGTTTCCCTAGAATTCTGCAGCTTAGTAAGATGATGGATAGGAATTTCTATGGGTCTAGATATGGACCTATAGTCCAAAAATCTTTGTAGACCTCTTACCTTGTAGATTGCCCTTGGTATCCCAGTCTTCCTCAACTTAAGATAGAATTTATAATTAAAATGTGTTCCTGATATTTTGGCTTGACAAAACAGGATTGATGTAAAATATATAGAGAGAGCTTGCAAGCTGACATGGTTGTATTCCATATGTATGAGGTACTAAACGATCAAAATATGAAAATACTAGTTATAGTATATATATATATATATATATGAAAAAAGAGATGTGTGATCCATTTAAACTAAGGAGTGACACCATCACTCAATGCTGTAGGTACATTTGTTTAGCAGTATGGAGAATCTATCAGAAGATGAAGATACATCACAGTTTAGATACAAAAGTGATTGGGTCTGAACTAGGATGATATGTGTGGGAATAGGATGGATAGCAAGCAGCAATTAGAAAGAATAAATAAGGTAATAAAGACCCCAAAGATGATGATGATATTTTGATCCCAAGTGTGGTATTTCCATGAACAGAGAGAGGGAAATCAGAAGAAGGAGCTGGTTTCCTAGGTAATGAAAGCATGATCTTATTTTTCAGGTATATGGAGATCAAGGTGTTCATGAAACACTGGTGGAGAAATAAAGTAGTTGATAGAAATGTAGGTCTGAAACTTGAATAATGTTGGCATTAGACAGATTTGAGAGTTATATGCCAAAAGGTCATCATTGTATCTGTGCGAGTAGGTGAGTTTTCTAAGGGAAGAATTTAAAGAGGAAACCAGGAGGAACAATCAGTGAAGGAGATAGAAAAGGCATGTTCAGGAAAATGGAAGATTTTTGTTACAGAAGCCAAGGTAGAAGAAAGTTTCAAGCAGGATAGTGGTTTAAAGTTTATGACACATTCATTTCACAAACCCTCTGAAGTAGGCAGGGCAAGTATTTTTATTCCTATTTTATAGAGAAGGAAACAAATTGTGCAGAAGAATTAAATAGGGTAAAGACTCAGAAAATGCAATTGTGTTTAGACATTAAGAGATCATTTTGCAGTTTTATTAGTGTATGGGTGGACATCAAACTGTAAAAGGTTAAGGAAAAAGAAAGTAAAATATGTAGTGTTAGACAATGATCTAAGTTGTGATTGTCTGTTCATATACTGGAACCTTTAGCTTTCTTTCATGTCTAAATGATTAGTCACTGAAATACCCCAAATGCTTTACAATAAGAGTCACATCTATAGCTATCTCTAGGGCAATAGCATAGAAGACAATTTGGCCCAAGATATGTATAACTTAAGTATTTAAATTTACTAATAAAACATCACTTTCCCCCAAGAAAGATTTCTTTTCATGATCTTACTCAGACTTTTCATAAAGAATGCATAGTTGTTGGATTTTGATTTTTAGTCTAATCACTTTCATTTTCATTATTGCCAATTTGGAGTTAGAGGGACTTTGAAGTTTATTGAGGTACAATTCTGTACTGTCCAAGGTCCTCAGGTCCTCACCTCCACCCCCAATTTGCAAAGGAGGAAGATGAGATGTGGAAAAGTGAAGCAATTTCCCAAGGTCCCAGAATAGCAAAGCCATTCAAAACCAGGTCTTCACATTCCAAAACCAATATTCTTTCCTCTACACATTTCTGTAGCCAAGTTCAACAGTAAATAACCAAGTAACCCAGTTTGAAGGCAAGAATTCAAAGTCTACTGTATGATACTTTGGGAAGTTACTATTTGACTTTGGCTAATTTAATGTGGTGTTCTTCTCAGTGAACTAACGTTTACAATTTTTGTTACAAATGATAGAATTCCTGGCTATGCAGTAGCTGTTTGGCTGAGATTTGGCTCTGTCTCTAGAATAAGGGCAACTCTAGGAGATCATGTTCATTTCTAAATGTGGGCAGATTTCAGCGCTGCAGTTTACAGTGTGATTTGAAGATTTCTAATCTCTCTAGAGGTGTTTGGAAATGTTACTACAAATATTTGTCAAGTTTGCTTTATCACATTGAAAGGTGTCTGTGTAGGAGAAAAATGGCAGAAATTGAAATTGAGTTTTGATATTTTTTTTTCAAAATGGGCGCTAAGTGGGGGAAGGGAAATAGAGGCATAGATATCTCAGGAGAAAACAGCTGAATAAAATGAAAAAAATCCTTTTCTAACCTTCCCATCTGCTACATACTGTATTTCTTCTGTAAATACCAAGTTTAATGAAACACACACCACCGAATGCAAAATGCATTGAAGTGGGAATAACAATCACCAAATTCTGACTGGTAATATGTTTACTATAATAAATGAGTTGCCTGAACAGCTGTTCATTTTTTATAATTTCTCACATCATTCCTGTCTTTGAAAGGCTTTAAAAAAATCCAATCTTAGAGAGACTATTTGATTTTTAAATCGAGCAGATTAATGATAATCTTGTTAGCATTAGGATAGTAACTTTCATTTAATGGATGAGTCATCCCATGAATCTTGGGAAATCTTGGGGACTTGCTACTATTACCTGGAGCAGCTGCTGGCAATGGCCCTAATAAGGACACCAGTAATTCCCCCTTAGGGGCTGACTTTGGGCAGTATATCATAGCAAAGGGAGCAAGAATCTCTGAGGAGATTTTTGTTATAGTCTGCCCATAATTCTGTAGTTGTAGTTTGTTTAGAAATGGGTTAGACTGGATAGGGATAAAGAGAGGGTGCTGGTGGGATTTCTGTGTAGAAAAATAAAAAAAGTGTAGCTTTGGGTTTCATTTACTTCTGAATGCTTTTCCCTTTGTTTCTCTGGGTTGTGTGTGCTCCTGGAAGCTGGGGAATTCTCAGAGGTTAGACTATGTTGTGAGGAAGAAGTGATGCTAACAGCTGTGTCCTTCGTACTACCTTAGACCTTCTTTATTCTCTTCATCATGCCAATATCATAGGACACAGGACCTTTGCAGGTAAAGTTGTAGAAACCCTGACAGCTACTTTCAAACTCTACCTACCATTTTACTGAGTGAATGAAATGAAAGATATTTGCTAAATTTAGAATCATCAAAGAAAGTATATGGTCAAGGTTAAACTCTCAGAATGATGAAGCAGTTTCCTTTCCTAGTTCACCAAATGATGGAAGTTAATAAATGACAAATTCTTACTTACAAACAGAAATGTAAGATTAAAAATTAATATCCAATACTCTTAAATATTATATTTGTATAAGATTTATTAATAATCATTTGAAGTAAAGGAGAGTGATAGCCTGAGTAAAGAGAAGCTTACCCAGACTGTGCACATGGGAGAAGAGAGGGTGAGGGCAAAGTTACAGAAACTTTTATGTACAACACGTAAGGACGTAACGTATGGATGAAAGGAAAGGGATTTTGGGAGATGAAGTCCAGGGGTACAAGATTCTAATTACACACCAACATATTGGGAAGTAGTCTAGTATAGTGGAAATGCTGCTAAACATAGAGCACTGAACTTGGGGGTGTAGTTCCTGAACTCAAATACCAGCTCTTCATTCACTACCTGTGCACTTTGGCTAGTTATTTATCCTCTCTGGGAATCAGTTTCCTCATCTGTAAACCAGAGGTTTGATCTTCTGAACTATAAAATGCCATAGGGGTATTGTGAGTAATGAATGAGAAATTTGTTTTAAAAAAATGCTTAACATCGCATCTATCACAAAGTAGGCACTATATAAAGGCTTAATCCCTCCATTTTCAGCATTGCAGATTTGAGCCCAGATATTTTTACTCTAAAACCAGCATTTTGTTTTTTACTTTCCTGTCAAGATTCTGAGCTCAAACCACTTGATTCCTACCATGGGGTATAATAAGAACTAAGGGATGGCTATATTCATTTTGTTTATGAGAAAGATTTCATCTGTACTGAAGACTGCCTTTTACCTAAAACTTGGAGGATTCTTGGGCCAAAAATGAAACTATTATCAGGTAAAGCCAGACAGCCTTCCAGGACAGAATTGTCAAACTTACTCCTGCCTTTCCTATGGGGTTTACAACAGTCTGGTCTGAACCAGATTAAAATGTAATTGTGAAATATTTTAACAAAATAAATTCAAAACAGAACATAGAAAATATTCCATCTTAAAACTAAGTCAATAAGCTACACATAGAGATTATTATGTATGTATTGGTGACCTCAATTTTTCTATTTGGGTTTGACACCCCTACTCTAGGGTCTAGGTCTCCTTAAGGTCCAAGGTTGTGCTGAATTGGAAGCACTGAGCATCTTTATTAGACAATTACTGAACAAATATTTGTTAAGTACCTTCTAAGGGCCAAATACTGTGTTAGATACTAGACTTCAAATATAAAAGTAAGAAATTCCTTCCCTCAAGGAGTTTACATTTTACATTACACTAAGATGTGTGTACTACTGTTCATTAATTTTTTGGTCATGTCGGACTCTTCATAACCCCTTTTGGAGTTTTCTTGGCAGAGATACTAGAGAGGCTTGTCATTTTCTTTTCCAGCTCACTTGCCAGATGAAGAAACTGAGGCAAACAGGGTTAAGTGACTTGCTTAGGGTCACACAGAGAGTAAGTTTCTGAGGCCAGTTTTGAACTCAGAAAGATGAATCTTCCTGAGTCCAGGTCCAACACTCTATCTACTCTGCCATCTAGCTGCTTTTAAGATGTAGAACTTAATAGAAAAAATCTGGGAAACTTGCTCCATTCATCTATGCTGGTAGCTTTGAACTTAATTTGACTCTACTCTCAACATCCTTTCATTTTGCTATCTTTGGCTCCTCTACCCAGAATCAGTTACCACTGATGATGGCCCTCTTTACCTTGCATGCCTCTTAGCATGACAAAGTAACCTAATGTTTTTCTCTCCTCTCTCCTTCCTTCCTCTTCTGTCTCTAACTGTTCCTCTTCCATTCTTCCCATCCTGGCTTCTCTCCTTCCCCAGATTTGATTGATCGATGCCAATTTTGCCACTAATATTACTGATAGTTTAATACCATTTTCTGAATGATATGAAGTATTTGACCATTGAGTAGACTATCTCAAGAACTGTGTCTTGGGCAAAATCTCCCTGTCAGTCCTGCATATTGATTATTAACATCTTCTCAACTTGACTGTAAGCCTCATTTGGTCTTAACTACTATGCCATAAGAAATGATGAGGTTAATTTAAAAAAATGGAAAAATCTATATTAAAATATGAAGGGTGAAATGAGCAGAACCAAGAGAACATTATATGCAGCAATATTAATAATAAAACAGAATATAAATAATAAAACAGAAATATTGTTTGAAGAACTATTTGTTTATGTCCACCTCCAGAGAAAGAATTGGTAAATGGATGTAAGATATAGTTTTAACTACTTATATAGTTTTGTCAAATGATGCCTTCTCTAATGGGTGGAGGGAAGGAGTTAAATGGGTATTTTAATATAACAAACAAACAAAAATAAATTAAAATGTTAAAAGTTCAGGAGATATGCTTTTTTAATCTCACTTTTATAGGATCATCCTGGGTGCCAGGATGTAAAGAGGCCAAACCACTAGATATTTGATATGCCAAAAAATTCAGAATATAATACATATCCATTCAGTTATTTGGGCCTACACTGAGGGTGTCAAAATTCTTCCATTATAGGAGGAAGAAAGTGTTTTAGAAATGATATTCTTAAGTAGACAAATGTTATTGATTAGACAGTCAACACTGTGATAATGATATTAAATCCACCCTGCCCATCTTTAGATTTAATCACCAAAGGTGAAAACATCTCCATTTAACCTATAACTTGGGTGATCTGTAACCCACATGTATTATAGTAACAAATCAGAATTTACTGACTGCCTCGTGGGCAGTCCTAAGAAAAGTGTCTGTTGTGGTTGGACACATAAAGTAAGAGGAGGCCACAGGAAGTGATGCAAAAGAGGCCCCTTTAAAAAGAGACCTCAGTCAGTTAGGCACTCTCTTCTGGTTCGTGACTGGATTTGGAGGAGATTTGGAGCTGGTGAGACTATGCCATCTGGTGAGTGTTAAGACTGAATCTTCCTGAACTTCTCTTAAGGAATTTCCTTTTAATAGAGACTTTGTGGCTGAAGCTTTTGCTTCATTCACCTTTGAGGCCCTTTGGGCCTCTGGATTTCCCTCAGCTGAGGGTTAATTAGATCTACCTGCATTGAACTAGGGGATGAAAGCAAATTACCTACTGTGTTAGATTACTTATCCTATCTTATCCTCTCTCTTATTTCCTTATTTCTACTTCCTCTTCCCATTTATAAATAAATTTCCATAAAAGTCAATTTAACTTGAGGTTATTCTTTAATTGGGGACTGATAATTGTTCAATCCCCTGGTGACCTATCTTTTAATATTTACCCAATTAAAACCCCTTTTCACCCCTTATAACACCCAATAGTAAATGACAAAGCAACCTAATGTTTGATAAACCTAAGGATGCCAGCTTTTGGGAGAAGAATTCACTATGTGCCAAAAAGGTACAGACCCACCTATTACCTATCAAATTACCCTCCCCAAAATTGTGATATACACCTCAAAATGAATTCTGGAAGAGAGTAACGCACAATAAGATGGGATAAAATAAATTTTCAAGCCAGAGCAACTTAGAAAACTGTCATGAAAGATCTATTATACGAGGATGGAGGTAGTACAAATCAGCATACCAAGGCAGGGCCCACTATGGCAGTAAAGGCTTCCAGAGCTCTCAGTCACAAATAGTAATTGGGAGGTCAAACAACTTCTTATAAGGAGATTACAGGGTCCATTTTCTGACTCTGGGCATAAGAGTCTTGTCACATTGGCCATACATAAATATGTCACAGTCCTCAGTCAGTCTGAGGGTGAGGAGTACTAACACTTATCAGCACTTGTAGCCACAAGGTAGCATGAGACTTTGGTCACATTTCAGAGGTAAAAAAGAGTTCTTGGAGTTACCCATAGACCTGAGCATAGGCTAGAAGGAAATTAAACAACTCTCTTTAGATCATAACATCTTGGAAGAACTGAAAGCAGATATTTCCCCAGAGATACCTCCAAAGGCAGTTATAGAAAGAATCTGAAACTTGGAATTGTGCTTCCTTTGCCACAGGAATGGAGCCCAAAATTAATATTTTTAATTAAAAGAAAAGAAAAATATTGGAAAATGAGCAAACAAAAAAAGAAACTCAACATAAAAAATTATTTTGGTGATGGGGAAGAACAAAACACAAACTCAGAAGACAAAAAAACCAATATTTCTGCATCCAAAGCCTCCAAGGAAAGTAGGAATTGCTCTCAAGCCCCCAAAGAATTAATAGAGGAACTCAAATAAGAGAGGTAGAAGAAAAATTGGAAAAAGAAATGAATAATACAGGAAAATCATGGGAAAAAAGAGTCAAAAGTTGATAAGGGAGACATTAAAATACTGAAGAAGTGAATACCTTAAAAAACAGAATAAACCAATTAATAAAAGAGACACGAAAATCCACTGAAGAGAACAACTTATTAAAAAAGCAGAATTGGCCAAATGGAAAAAGATATTAAAAAAACAGTGAAGAAAAGGCCTTTTTAAAAAGTAAATTCACAATAGGGAAAAAGAGGTACAAAAGTTATCTAAAGAAAAGAACTCTTTAAAAAAATAGAATTGGCTAAATGGAAAAGGAAATACAAAAGCTCACTCAAGAAAATCATGTCTTAAAAATGAGAATTGGACAAGTGGAAGCTAATGATCCCACAAAACATCAAGGAAAAAACAAACAAAATCAAAAGAATGAAAAAAGTAAATGAAAATATGAACTATCTTATTAATTATCTTAATGACCTAGAAAGTAAATCCAAAAGAGATAATGTAAGAATTGTTGAACTACCTGAAATCTATGATCATAAAAAGGACCTTAGACATCATTTTTCAAGAAATTATCAAGGAAAACTGCTCTGATAATATAGAACCAAAGGGTAAAATACAAATTGAAATAACCCACCAATCACCTCCTGAAAGAGATTGCAAAAAGATAAATCCAAAAAGTATTATGGCCAAATTTCAGAATTCCCAGGTCAATCAGAAAATAGTTAAAGCAGCCCGAAAGAAACAATTCAAATATTATGAAGCCAAAGTTAGGATAAAACAAGATTTAATAGTGTCTACATTAAAAAATGGCAAGGCCTAGAATATAATATTTTAGAAGGCAAAGGAACTAGACTTCATCCAAAGATCACTTACCCAACAAAACTGGCATAATCCTTCAGGGAGGGAAATGGGCATTCAATGAAATAGAAGACTTTCAAACATTCCTGGTGAAAAGACCAGAGCCAAATAGAAAATTGAATTCTCAAATATCATATTTAAAAGAAGCATAAAAGGTAAACATAAAACATAAAAAACCTCAAAAGACATTCAATAAGATTAAACTATATATCTACTTGGGAAGATGATTCTTGTAACTCCTTAAGAACTTTTATATTATTAGGGCAGTTAGAAGAAGTAAACATAGACAGAGGGCAAGGATGTGAGTTGAATATGATGGATTGATATCTAAAAAAATAAAATTGAGGAATGAAAAAGAGGAATGAATTAGGAGAAGGGGGAAGGAAAAAAATAGAATGGGGGAAATTATCTCACATACGAGAGGTATGTAAGAACTTTTAGAATGGAGGAGAAAATGAGATAGGTGAGGGGAGGAGCACTTGAACCTTACTCTCATCAGAATTGGCTCAAAGAGAGAAGAACATACACAACTAATTGGGTTTAGAAATCTATTTTATTCTATAGGAAAATAGGAGGCAAAGGGATAAGAAAACAGTAGTGGTTTAGGAGGGGAAGGTGAAAAGGAAAGACAAAAAATAAATGCTCACTAATTTGAAAAATTATTTTTAAATTATCTCCAGGGAATCTTTAAAAGTTGCTTAATTGACTGGAACAGATCCTTACTATATTCCATCTAACCTAATAATCTCAGGAGGCCTTCAAGCTATCCTGGGATTGCAAGATAAGGGTCAGTGGTATTCTTATATCATACCAAGTGACATCAAAATTTAGAATTCCCTATCTATTCTATAGCTTTTTTGGGAATATACTGAATAAAGATATTCCTGAATATTTTAGTATAATCCAAGTGTACTTAGTCATAGGGGAAAGAAAAGGAAGATCATCATGTGATGTTTGGGGCTCCAGGGTAAGCCAGAGCTGGGTAGAGAGCATCAAAGGTTCAGTGATTTGTAGGATAAAGCCTATTTATCATATACTTCATTTGGCATTTCCTCCAGTCAGGGCCTGAGCAGATCACTGAGTATTTTGAATGAGTTAGTCACTTACCAGGGCTCTGCCTTTCCTGTCAAAAGTGCTGCTGCTTCTCCTGACTTGACTCAGTCTGTGCTGGCTTCACCATGAAGTCTGTCAGCTGACTAGCTTTGATGTGTTGTAATCACCATTTCATTGAGTACCTTGTCTTTAAAGTCAGCTCTGTTGAGCTTTCAATGACTTCTATAAATCCAGAACTCCAAATGCAAGGGAAGAACAAGAATCCTGTGCAAATTGAATTTTTAAAATATTCTCTCTCTCTCTCTCTCTCTCTCTCTCTCTCTCTCTCTCTCTCTCTCTCTCTCTCTCTCTC
>NC_058133.1:142794382-142804088 GCF_016433145.1 Gracilinanus agilis
CTTTCTTTCTTTCTTTCTTTCTTTCTTTCTTTCTTTCTTTCTTTCTCTTTCTCTCTCTGTATGTGTGTGTGCAGGTGTGTCTTTATCTCTGTCTTTCTCTCTTTCTAGGTTTGTCTTTATCTCTGTCTCTTTCTGCCACTGTTTCTCTATCTCATTACTGCTTTTTATGTCTCTAGTTATCTTTCTGTCTCTTTCTCTGTCACAAATACACACACACACACATATACACATACACACATGAGTGAGCATGTTGAACACCTAATATTGTGTGGACTGTTAAAAATGATATTTGAATTAGTATACAAGGATTTTAAAATGGAGGAATAGACTCTTGGTGAGGAGTGGAATCAACAGCTGTGGAAAATATATTTGCCTAGAGGAGGAGTTCTTGACTGTTTTTGTGTAATGGACTCCATAAATTTAGTGAAGTTTATGCTAAATTATACAGTTATGTACACATTATAGTTATTTTAAATAAAAATATATTATACACACATTACAGTTATATATACACATGTGTGTTATATGCACAGTTTTACATGCATATAATCATATCTTTTTCAGCAAAATTGGTTTCCTTTGTAATTCTTTGTATTTTAATTTATACACTTAAAAAAAAGTATTTTGCAAAGATGTCCATAGGCTTCACTAGATTCCATTAGGAATCTATGATAGCAAATAGTTGAAAAGCCCTGATCTGGGCAAATATATTTTCTCTAGTTGCTGATTTCATCCCTCATCAAGAGATCATAATTCCTAAATTTTAAATCATGGTCTACAAACTCAGATCCCATTTTCTGATATGACCTTAATAATTTGAATCCAGAAACTCACTATTCTTTTCTGAAATCTCTTCTTATAACTTAGATCAGTTTAACTAACAAAAACAACATTTGTGTTCTTAGAAGCTCAATTTTCTAGTTTCTAACCCAAAATTTCATTATATCATGCTTCCTACCCCTGATAAATATGTGTATATGTGTGTATACTTGTAAGTATATGTATATAGATACATAGATATATTGACCCGAATAAGTGTGTATGCATATATATTTAATGAGTTTATGGACTCCATGTTAAGAACCTCTGGACTAAAGTCTTGTCAATTTAATCAGAAGGGCTTAAACTGAAAAGAACGGGAAGGAAGCAATGAAAACAATACAACACGGGGAAAATATATTGAATTTGGAATGAGAGAACCCAAATTCAAATCTTGACTTTTCCATTTAGTATCTGTGTGATCTTCAGTCAATCAGTTAACCCTCTTTTGGATCTCAGTTTCCCCCAACAGCCATTATTAAGGGCTTAGATTAGATGGTCTCTCAGGCCCCTTCCTGTTCTAGAGCTCTGTGTCCCTGAAACCTTGTATTCTTCATATATAAAAATGATATCCAGACTGGATGGCTTCTAAGGGACCCTTCCATTTATAAATCTACGATCCTATATGTAAATAATCTCATGGATTTCTATCTAGAAGGGATCTCAGAAGCCACTGATTTCAACCTTCCTCTGCCTCCCAGGGTACCAGGTGGTTCAGTAAATAGAGTTTAGGTCTTGGAGTCAGGAAGACTTGAATTCAAATCCTACTTAAGGCATTTACTAGCTTGTGTGAACCTGGGCAAATCACTTATCCTCTCAGTGCCTATTTCAGAGATAAGTTTTCTTATCTCTGAAATGGATCTAATTATAGCACCTACCAACAAGGGTTATTGAAATGCTCAAATTAAATAATTATAAGATGCTCAACAAAGTGCTGGGCACACAATAAGCACTACATAAATGTTAACTATTATTAGCTAGTCTTTTTTTTAAAAAGAATACTTTCTGTCTTAGAATTGGTACAAGTATTGAGTTTAAGGCAGAAGAGTGGTAAGGACTAGGCAAATAAGGTTAAATTACTTGCCCTGGGTCACATAGCTATTAAGTGTCTGAGGTCACATTTGAACTCTGGAAGATGTCTTTCTGACTCCAGGTCTGACACTTATCTACTGTGTCACTTAGCTGCCAGTAAAAAAGCTTTACAAATTCTATAATTAATATTAATTTTGTTACTATTTTTAGTTGAGGAAACAGAGGCCCAGGGTGGTTCAGTGACTTCATCAAAATCAAAAGATAGTGACTAGAATCATTTGGAATTTAACCCAAGTCCAACTCCAAATCTAACACTTAAAAATACCCCCAAACTATACCATGTGAAGAAGGAGCTCCTGGTTACTGCAGCTACAAGATGCCCATAAAGCAGAGTTGTCTCCATCCAGCTAATATTAGCACCAAGCTTTCTGGAAAGGAGGAGCTATGAGTAAGTTTACAAAGCGCTTTGCAAATATCGGTTGCTATTTAAAGGTAACTACTTTGAGCACATTAAAATTTTCATCAGCATTGATAATGGTCTGTTTGAGCCCTCTCCTCCTCCCCTCCCTTCCTTCAAGAGATGAATGCAGATATATATAATCAAGGAATTGCAGCTGGAGATTGACTTCAAGGTATCCAGAGGCACTGGATTTTGCATATATTCATTTTCATCTTATCTAGTCACTTGTCAGATATTCAAAAAGGAATCCTGTTTTGTGTTTCCATGGGGGCAGCAGTTCCTCCTCTCAAGTTACTGTCAAAACTGTACCATCCTAAAGGTTGTTAATATTCCTTCATCTAGTAACTGGAGAAACCCAAAACTGAATCTCAATGTACAGATGGCAACATGACATAAAAGATCAATATTTTATCTCTCTCTCTCTTGATGCAAATGGAGAAAGACTGAGATGAAGACATAAAAGATCTGGATTTTTTTTAGTTCAGATACAGGGGACAACCAGCATCAAACTAAAAGCCTTAGTGTAAAGCATTTCTTATTTTCATTATTACATTCTGAAGGCTATGTTGTGTTTGTCAGTGTAGAGAACAACCTCCCCTCTTTGGAAAAATTTCTTTGCAAAGTGAAAGGATTATGATGAAAGTTTTTCAAAAAAAATTTTTTTACTTTCCTTTTTTTCCATTTCAAAGTGAAATTTCCTATATCCTCACTTTATGGGGCTATTTCCCCACCATATTCCTCTAGTAATTCTTGATTCTTCTTTTTCTCTTGGCTGTATTTTTTAAATAACTTAAACATTTTTACCTCTCATCTTCATCAATTTGATATCATTTTTCCCTCAGACAAGGCCAATGATGTGTTTTCTTTTTGTATTACACACCTTTAAAAGTTATTCTCTTTATAAGTTCTCTCTCATAACAAAGCACAGTAAAATATATATGTAAAACGAATAATACTGTAATCTCATCTGAAAGTGCATGTGAATTTCACATCAGTAGGACCCTCCATCACCTCTCTATTTAAAAACAAATAACAAAATCTATTTTCTCTCCTTCCCACTGTCATTCCACTAAAAATAGAAGAAAAAAGCAAATATTTTATATTAAATATGCATGATCAAGCAAAACAAAACCTTTCATCTGCTATACATAAATCTATCTGTCTATCTATCCATCTACCCATCCATCCCTTCCACATCACTACTTTTCTCATCATGGTTTTGATTTAGCCATATATTTTGATATATTGTAGGTTGGCATAAGAAATTAAATGAGAGTCTTTGGGGAGTTTTGTGGAAGCCACAGACAATATACAAAGGCCAACAGACAACATGGGAAAAATTTAGAAATTCAGAAATGCATAAAATATACATAAAGTATTGTATATTAACATATTTGATTTTTTTATATCATAAATATTTACAATTGGTTTTTAGAAGTTAAAATCATTAAAAAGTTAAAGTTTGAGAAAAGAATGTGAAAGCCAGCAGACAAAACACAAATGTTATAGGAGGGATTCATATTTCAGCAGAGGTTGGACTAGATAGTCTCTAAAGTGCATTTCTAACTCTAAGATTCCATGATTTTGTAAATTTAGGGCAGCACTGGGTAAGAAAGAACCCAAGTTCTTTAGTCCAAAGTTCTAGCACTTATTACATGTGCAACTTTGATTAAATGGCTTTCTCTGAAAAGCAGAAAGTCATTAAAATTCTTTATTGTTATATTGTTATAGCCAGAGCTACCAGGGGTAGTGCAGTGGTAATATGGCCAACTTTGGGGATCCCCACTACAATCGTAGGAGGAGGATAAATGGATTCCAATTCAAAATCTGACCTGTGTCTATACTATAGGCTTAGATGACACCTCTACTTGGGCTTCTTGCTCATCTTGGATCTTTGATCTCTTACCTCATCCTACTTACTATGAAACTGGATGTCGAACACAAACTTCATTTTGACAATGTTTCAGGTACTGAATTTTAATTATTTCTTAAGTTTAATAACTACATGCCTCCCTAAAAAAGTAAAAAATTAACATTAGACTCAAGTTCCTTGAAATGTTAGAACAATTAAGCACTAAATATGGTAATGTTTTAATCACTTCATGCTTCCATGATAAAGCAGTTCAAGTATAACAAAACCAGATTTACAGGCAATCCCCAAATTATTTACATTTGGTTTGGTAAAATGCCTTTGTATTTACTGGTTGAGTGTGGGAATCTCTAATATTCAAACCATTTTTAATCCAACTAATGAAATCCACATATATCTGTCCCAAGAGGTACTGGGAAGATTTTTAGATTTTTTTTTTCTTATCTAACCCTGTTATTCAGCAATTCCTTCCTATTAGAAAATAAAGATAACACCTTCCAGACTGATATGAAACAGCCATCTAAAGCAGAGCTGGGCTTGTTTTACTCAAATTTGTTGGTCTTCCATACTCAAGCCTTTTGTGGGGCTATATCAATAATAAAACACTTGTTTAAAAGGCTTTCATTTCCAGCTACTGCTGGGCTAACCCAACCAGAGCTTATAAACGTTAATTATATGCAAAACCAGACTCTCTGAGAGCTATCTGTATGAACTTGTCTCCTAAGTGTGGCTAAAGATAGTCAATTGGACCTCACTTTCTGTGCTGCTTTCCTACATGCTTCCAGGCAAAGCACAGAGGTATATACTTCTGTAGGTGAATGAACACTTATGGGACAGAGTGATTTAAGGGTATTTGGAAGAGGTTGCTGAAGCAAGAAGACTCTTCAGCCTCCATCATTTCTGGTTCACTTAATTTTGTGGTTAACTGCTGTTTCATTAGAAAGAATTTCCTCTCTAGTTTCAGATACATTTTCTACCTTTGCTGACTGTATCACAGTTTGCTTGGCAGCTGGTCTATTGTAAGTCCAGGAGAGATTGGATAAATTTAGCCCTGATTAAAAACTGAATCATTGAGCAGGGAGATGGGTTAAAAGCACAATTGCTTAGCACAAATGTTTTCCCTTTCTGCCAAACCTCTTCTTCTCTCCCTGGAAATAGCTTTTCTTTAAACAGATGCACAACAGAAAGTTTAAAAGGAGAACTTATTAGCAGGCCATGAACTCCAAGCTATTATGTATTCACCAAAGAAAGTTGGTAAGTTTCATGATGCCCTTATTATGCTCTCCTTGAATCAACAGCAGGGAAGTCACTGATAGAAAGACTGACTTCAAAACTCACAGTGAAAAGGGAGGGTTCCCTCTCTCGTAATCAAATTGTTAGACTGGTGGTAAGATTTGTAGGAGGAGCTCCTGTGGTGAAATACCCCCCGGGGGAAGTGGCAGCAATATTTAAAGGAAGGATTACATAGTATCATGAGGCAATGTGATACAAAAGAGAGAGTGCTAGATTTAGAGCCAGAGGGTCCAAGTTCATGTTCTTGCTTTATCTTTTTATTAGTTGTGTGGCTGAGGAGATAAAACTAGATAACCTTGAAGATACTTTTTAGAACCCTTTGGAAATCCAGTCATCCCATTTATAGTGCTGGCTGGCATATTATTACACCCAGGGTGGGAGTCCTGTTTAGGTAAGAGAATCAATCATTCGTGAAATTCATAACTGATCAATCAAAGGCTTATTAAACATCTCTTATAGATAGTTACGTAGAGCAGTGGCTAGAGTACCTGACCTGGAATTAGGAAGACCTGAAGTTCAAACCCAGCCTCAAATACTAACTTAGCTATGTTACCCTGGCCAAGTCACTTAACCCTGTCTCCCTCAGGTTCCTGTAAATCTGTAAAATGAGCAAGAGAAGTCTTATGGGGAAAACCAGGGGAGTTAACTTAAATATTAATCTGGGTTCAGAAGGGTGAGTAGGAGACAAGAATGGACAATAGTTTGGGACCAAATAAGTTAGGGAAACTGGGTTTAGCTGTTTGGAAATGACAGTTGACAGAAGTGACAGGCCTTAACTGTCACCCTGCTTCACCTAGACAGGAAGTCTGTGAAACCAGCAAGTAAATGACAAGAGGGCTTATAAACAAGTTTAATTTAAGGAAACTATAGTCTAAAACAATGGTCGGCAACCCTTTTGGCCATGAGAGCCATAAACGCCTGCGGAAGGAGGAGGATGGAGGCGGAAGGCGCTGGAATATGGGGCGGGGGCTGGAGGGCCCCCTGGGGCACATCCTGGGGCTCTCCCCGGACTGGCTGGTTGGGAGGTGGAGCCAGATATGGCTGGAGAGCCATACATTGTCCACCCCTGGTCTAAAAGATGGGAATAAGGGTTTCTATACTTCTAGACTATGGGCAAACCACAGGGTCAGGGGAGGGACTTATCTACACTGAACTGAGAACTAAAGCAAGACAGGGCCCAGAGAATAGCAGGACTGAAGTGGGATATCCTCACTGCAGAGTCCTGTCACAATCCAGAGATGGATTGGATATCCTCACTGCAGAGTCCTGTCACAATCCAGAGATGGTACAGCTTTCCCAGGTCTTCAGCCAGTACTCCTTCAATTGGGTAAGTCGGGGAGCTAAACCAACCTGAAGCTGACCAGCAACTCAGGTTAGATTTTATAGTCTCTACCTAACCTCCCACAAGCAAATGACTTTCTTCCTTCCAGATATCAGGAAATCAGGATACAAACTCTACTTCCTCTGAGGTCTCCCAGGGGTCAGTTACAACTTGTCCCCAACCCCCACAGAGTCCATCCCAGAGAGAGCAACCACACTTCCTGCTTCCCATTTCATTTACTTTTTTTTTTTTATTTTAAACCCTTAACTTCTGTTTATTGACTTATAGGTGGAAGAGTGGTAAGGGTAGGCAATGGGGGTCAAGTGACTTGCCCAGGGTCACACAGCTGGGAAGTGTCTGAGGCCGGATTTGAACCTAGGACCTCCCGTTTCTAGGCTTGGCTCTCAATCCACTGAGCTACCCAGCTGCCTCTTCCCATTTCATTTAGAATCCTTCAGCCCTTCCTGCTAAGTCTCCTAAATACTCATTTAGTAATCTTCCTCACAACAGAAGAAAATGGCAAACCACTCTGATATCTTTGCAAATAAAACTCTAAAGGGGTAATGATGGGTCAGACACAACTGAGATGACTGGGGGCAGCTGGGTAGCTCAGTGGATTGAGAGCTAGGCCTAGAGACAGGAGGTCCTAGGTTCAAATCTGGCCTGAGACTTCCCAGCTGTGTGACCCTGGGCAAGTCACTTGACCCCCGTTGCCTACCCTTCCCACTCTTCTGCCTTGGAACCAATATACAGTATTGACTCCAAGACAGAATGTAACGGTTTAAAAATAAAAATAAAACAACTGAGATGACTGAACAACAAGACATATACTAGATTGTACTAGTAGTTATATTTTATATAAGTAGTTATATTTTATATTTCCACTGTCTCTTCTGCTACTATATGCCTTCCTGTTATGCCTTCCCCCCACCCCCTCACCCTTTACTCTTAACTTCCAGCTATGGAATCATAGTGAAACCAATACTGTATTGCTTCTGAAAAGAGTGATTCAAATTTATTTCCCTGTGGTTCCATATATCATCCTTATAACTTTCTAAACCAAAATATCCTTCCCTGGCTACTATTCCTTGATCTCTCCCTTTTAGAAAATGAGGTCCGTGAGGGAAGGGGTTGTCTTTGTTTCTGCATTGCTTGGTACAGTTCTTATTACTTCTAATAAAGTACTTATAATGTATATAGTACACATAATAAAGTAAGCACTTGGTAGGCTTAATAAATGCTTTTTCATTCATTTATCAACCTACCTGCAGGCTGTCTTTAGAGATACAGCCAAAACTCTGCCCAAAAATATCAACTACATACACCAGATATGCAATTTGACTTAAAATTTTGTCCATCAGAATCTCTTTTTTTCTTCCTTCAAAAAATTCCTAAAATGCAAATGTTACCTAGAAATAATAAGCCAATTTTTGCAGCATATAAAAAATATTTTATCCTTTGTTTTAGAATTATACTAAATATTGGTTCCAATGCGGAAGAACAGCAAGGAGTAGGCAATTGGGGTTAAATCACGTTGTTAGGAAGTGTCAGATCATATTTGAATCCAGGACCTCCCATCTCTATATCTAGCTTTCTATTAACCGAGCCATCTAGCTGCCCTTTAGGCAGCATTTTAGTCACATGAACCACTTTCCCCCTACATCTATATCTACCCATGAAATATAGGTATGAAAATGCAAGAATTATTATACCCATGTTATAGATGAGGATGTTGAGTTTCATTATGAGTCAAGCTCACATTTATCCAAAATTGCATAACTAATAAGTGTCATAGCAGGTATCCTGAGTCTTGGTCCTGGGCTTCTTACTATATCAAGATTCTTCTTTAGAAAGAGATAACACATTGGCAATTACCATTTTGGAATGCATCAACATGGTAACAGTTTCTAATGATACAGCAAAAGGGGAATGTAAGATGAGACTCTACATTTTGATGGAGAATCAGGAAAGGCTTGGAGGATAGGATGTTAGTAAGTATTGGATGACTAGATCTTTATAAAACTCAGAAATGGGCCTGGGGAATCCAGGGGGTGACTTAAGAGCCGAGCATGGGATATGACATGGTAATAGCAGTAGGGATGGGAAGAATTTTTTTTTTAAATCCATACTATCTTATGATATACTTTTGCCCGGGACTGTCCCTGATTACAGATTATACTTTTTTTCTTTTTACCATTATTTGCTTGCCCAATCTTCTTTGGAGAACAGTTTTAATTTTTTTAATCATTTTTTTATTTTTCCTGCATCTCTTTTATAAAATGAACTACTCTATGATCACCCCATCACTCATTTCTTGAGGGTATGGTCCTCTAGAAAGAAGTCAAAGGACCTTCTCTCCTATTTTCCACCAAAATGGCCTTGGGCAAATCAATTAAATTCCTTGGGTCTAAATTTTCGCATCTGTTTTTAATACTTCTCCTCTCCCTTTTCCCACCTTTGGAGTATGTGAAAAAATTATTTGTCTGTGGGAGAGGGAGAGACAAATAGAAATTTGAGCATGTACAGATATCCTCTGCCTGCTTTGCTTCTGGCTAGTATGACTCATTGCTGAATCCCAGTGACAGATAAGCAAAAAGGATTGGTGTAGGTTGCCAGCCTCTGAGGTTTCAGTGAAAGAGTGATTAGCTAGCTATTGTATTAGATGTAAAATGAAGGATTTGGACAATACAACCTCAAAAGTACCTTCTAGATTTCATCTGAATAAGGATGTTGTTTTGTGGGGAGGAGGAGGAGAAGCCAGGGAGATACACCATAATTTCCCCAAATAGTGAAGGGAGAGACTGTTTGCAGGATAGCCTTATTGAGTCATATTGAAATAACCAAATCTATGAGGTCCTGACCAGCTTATTTTATCTCACATACACACCATATATATATATATATATATATA
>NC_058133.1:142804457-142824457 GCF_016433145.1 Gracilinanus agilis
TTCTGTGTATTGACTTATAGGTGGAAGAGTGGTAAGGGTAGGCAATGGGGGTCAAGTGACTTGCCCAGGGTCACACAGCTGGGAAGTGTCTGAGGCCGGATTTGAACCTAGGACCTCCCGTTTCTAGGCTTGGCTCTCAATCCACTGAGCTACCCAGCTGCCTCTTCCCATTTCATTTAGAATCCTTCAGCCCTTCCTGCTAAGTCTCCTAAATACTCATTTAGTAATCTTCCTCACAACAGAAGAAAATGGCAAACCACTCTGATATCTTTGCAAATAAAACTCTAAAGGGGTAATGATGGGTCAGACACAACTGAGATGACTGGGGGCAGCTGGGTAGCTCAGTGGATTGAGAGCTAGGCCTAGAGACAGGAGGTCCTAGGTTCAAATCTGGCCTGAGACTTCCCAGCTGTGTGACCCTGGGCAAGTCACTTGACCCCCGTTGCCTACCCTTCCCACTCTTCTGCCTTGGAACCAATATACAGTATTGACTCCAAGACAGAATGTAACGGTTTAAAAATAAAAATAAAACAACTGAGATGACTGAACAACAAGACATATACTAGATTGTACTAGTAGTTATATTTTATATAAGTAGTTATATTTTATATTTCCACTGTCTCTTCTGCTACTATATGCCTTCCTGTTATGCCTTCCCCCCACCCCCTCACCCTTTACTCTTAACTTCCAGCTATGGAATCATAGTGAAACCAATACTGTATTGCTTCTGAAAAGAGTGATTCAAATTTATTTCCCTGTGGTTCCATATATCATCCTTATAACTTTCTAAACCAAAATATCCTTCCCTGGCTACTATTCCTTGATCTCTCCCTTTTAGAAAATGAGGTCCGTGAGGGAAGGGGTTGTCTTTGTTTCTGCATTGCTTGGTACAGTTCTTATTACTTCTAATAAAGTACTTATAATGTATATAGTACACATAATAAAGTAAGCACTTGGTAGGCTTAATAAATGCTTTTTCATTCATTTATCAACCTACCTGCAGGCTGTCTTTAGAGATACAGCCAAAACTCTGCCCAAAAATATCAACTACATACACCAGATATGCAATTTGACTTAAAATTTTGTCCATCAGAATCTCTTTTTTTCTTCCTTCAAAAAATTCCTAAAATGCAAATGTTACCTAGAAATAATAAGCCAATTTTTGCAGCATATAAAAAATATTTTATCCTTTGTTTTAGAATTATACTAAATATTGGTTCCAATGCGGAAGAACAGCAAGGAGTAGGCAATTGGGGTTAAATCACGTTGTTAGGAAGTGTCAGATCATATTTGAATCCAGGACCTCCCATCTCTATATCTAGCTTTCTATTAACCGAGCCATCTAGCTGCCCTTTAGGCAGCATTTTAGTCACATGAACCACTTTCCCCCTACATCTATATCTACCCATGAAATATAGGTATGAAAATGCAAGAATTATTATACCCATGTTATAGATGAGGATGTTGAGTTTCATTATGAGTCAAGCTCACATTTATCCAAAATTGCATAACTAATAAGTGTCATAGCAGGTATCCTGAGTCTTGGTCCTGGGCTTCTTACTATATCAAGATTCTTCTTTAGAAAGAGATAACACATTGGCAATTACCATTTTGGAATGCATCAACATGGTAACAGTTTCTAATGATACAGCAAAAGGGGAATGTAAGATGAGACTCTACATTTTGATGGAGAATCAGGAAAGGCTTGGAGGATAGGATGTTAGTAAGTATTGGATGACTAGATCTTTATAAAACTCAGAAATGGGCCTGGGGAATCCAGGGGGTGACTTAAGAGCCGAGCATGGGATATGACATGGTAATAGCAGTAGGGATGGGAAGAATTTTTTTTTTAAATCCATACTATCTTATGATATACTTTTGCCCGGGACTGTCCCTGATTACAGATTATACTTTTTTTCTTTTTACCATTATTTGCTTGCCCAATCTTCTTTGGAGAACAGTTTTAATTTTTTTAATCATTTTTTTATTTTTTCCTGCATCTCTTTTATAAAATGAACTACTCTATGATCACCCCATCACTCATTTCTTGAGGGTATGGTCCTCTAGAAAGAAGTCAAAGGACCTTCTCTCCTATTTTCCACCAAAATGGCCTTGGGCAAATCAATTAAATTCCTTGGGTCTAAATTTTCGCATCTGTTTTTAATACTTCTCCTCTCCCTTTTCCCACCTTTGGAGTATGTGAAAAAATTATTTGTCTGTGGGAGAGGGAGAGACAAATAGAAATTTGAGCATGTACAGATATCCTCTGCCTGCTTTGCTTCTGGCTAGTATGACTCATTGCTGAATCCCAGTGACAGATAAGCAAAAAGGATTGGTGTAGGTTGCCAGCCTCTGAGGTTTCAGTGAAAGAGTGATTAGCTAGCTATTGTATTAGATGTAAAATGAAGGATTTGGACAATACAACCTCAAAAGTACCTTCTAGATTTCATCTGAATAAGGATGTTGTTTTGTGGGGAGGAGGAGGAGAAGCCAGGGAGATACACCATAATTTCCCCAAATAGTGAAGGGAGAGACTGTTTGCAGGATAGCCTTATTGAGTCATATTGAAATAACCAAATCTATGAGGTCCTGACCAGCTTATTTTATCTCACATACACACCATATATATATACACACACACACACACACACACACACACACACAACTAGGACCCTCTGTCTAATCCCCCAACACCCCCATACCCCCACACCGGGAGGATGCATTTTTTTGTTGTATTGTCCAAATTCTTCATTTTACATCTAATACAATAGCTTGCTAGTCACTGAAACCTCAGAGGCTGGCAACCTACACCAATCTTTCAACCCAGCAATGAGTCATTTGAAAATATTTTGGTTTTTAAAGATTTATTAACAGCCATTAGAAAAAATGAAGCCATGTGCCATATTAAGAGTTAGTTTGAAAGTCACGCCCTGTTGCCTCCTCTTCCCATCCTGGCTCTTGCTCCCTAGTCAGAAAAGAGGAAGTGCCAATCCAACCTCCCACTATTTATCCTTCTGACTTCATTATTATGCTTCCTGTCCATGTGATTAAGCAAGAGAGGAAGCCAGTTGGCTCGTGGGACATGTAGTTTGAAAGAGCCCTAAATGTCCACAGGAAGTTTAGATCAGGACCTCAAAATTAGTTCAAGGACTCCCAAATTTCCAATACTACAATAGGAGCCACTCACCCCTTGAATAACTGAGCACTGATGATTCTAACTACCTGCCTTACTAAAGAACAATAACAGAGATATTTACCCAATCAAATTTGCCCTGGCAGAACTTATTTGCATTGTGTAGTTTTATAAAGTAGCAAGAAATTGTGTGTTGTTTCAACTTAGTCTAAAAAGCACACCCCACATGAAATTAAGATATAAAAACCCAAAACATTCATGAGAAAGAGTATGGTATATCTATTTGTATTTATATCTATATCTATATATATGTATATATATATATGTATGTATATGAATGTGTATATGTGTCTCACTGAAGTATTATACACATATTACAATACATACTCAAGTGGATCTGTGAATTAATTTATGTCAGGGGTCGGCAACCTTTTTGGCCATGAGAGCCATAAATACCACATTTTTTAAAATGTAATTTTGTGAGAGCCGTATAGTGCTCACAGTGCACGCTCCTGTAACAGTGCCTGAAAAAAAATTGACTTTATGGCTCCTGCAGAAAGAGCCATATGTTGCTGACCTCTGATTTATGTGGATATTCCCTCCATTGATACGGATCCTAATGCCTCCATGCCTGCCTATCAAGTGTGACTCTTGTCCACATTCACCCTTAAGGTCAACAGAGGGAGTCTAGACAAAGTGTCAGAGGTCTTCCTTAGTTTTTCTTGACATGGTGAATATAGTGATGGAGTGCATGAAAAAAGAACTACCTAGAGTGAGAGGGTTTAGTCCATTGAAAATTGGTGGGGTTATATTGATGAATAATAGGGGCAAGTGGTATAGTGAACCTGGGTTCAAATCCACAACTAATCTTTACTACATGTACAGCCTTGGGCAAGGCAGCCTCTCTGCACTTCACTTAGCTCATCTGTAAAATGAGGGGGGTTGGACTAGAAGTCCCCTAGGATCCCTTCCCCTTCAAATCAATGATCTTATAATCTAAATAAAATGCAGGCAAGTCATGGAGGACTTTGAAAGTCAAATGGAAGAATTTAGTCTGTATTTTGAAGGTAATAATAAGCCATTGCTAGTTCTCCCACAGGGAAGTGAATTGAAGAAAATAGCCACCTCTCTATCCAACTTCATTTCTCCCTACTCCGCTATATTAATCCTTTGTTGCTAAATTGTTAACTTAGAAATATTAGTCTGGTAGAGATTTTGTATGAGATGGATTGAAGTGTCAAGAAACTGGAAAGAAGATTAGCAAGGAAATAGTTGAAGTAATCCAGATGAGATCTGATTAGTCTTTGGACTTGCATAGTGAAACTAGGAATGGAAAAGGAGAAACAAAAGGGGCAGCTAAGTATAGTGAGTAGAGCACCAGGCCTGGAGTCAGGAGGACCTGGGTTCAAATCTGGCCTCAGACACTTTCTATCTACATGATCATGGGCAAGTTGTTTAACTCTGATTGTCTAGCCCTTGCTGCTCTTCTGTCTTAGAATTGATTCTAAGAGGTTAGGGAAGAAGGAGGAGGAGGAGAAGGAGGGGAAGGAGGAGGAGGAGGAGGAAAAGGAGGAGGAGGACGAGGAGGAGGAGAAAGGAAAAAAAAGAAGAAATTAAAAATTTGCCATCTATGTGGGGGAAAGATAATTCCAGGTCATGTGAAAATTGAGAAGGGAAGCTAGTATGGAATGGTGGGAAGATAATGAGGAGGTATAAAGCATTTTGAATCTGAAGTGACAATAGAGTGAAAATAAATTAATATAGCTATGTTGGAAATACCAAACCAGAATTAGGCTGAGAATCTGAAACTAAAGATATAGAGGCTGAAGTCATTCACATCAAAATAAAACAATGAGAGAATGATTTCTCCAAAGAACCAACTATATTAAACAAGGTATAATAGAAAGAGTTCTGAATTTGGAGTCAAGAAGACTTGGATTCAAATCTCGTTTCTGATACTTACTACCTGTGTGAATATGGGCAAATCACTTGTTCTCTCAGTGCCCAGGAAATTCTCTAGAGGTATATGTGACATAGTGGAGTGAATGCTGGACTTAGGGTTGTAATTATTATTCAGTCATTTGGTTGTGTCCCACTCTTCATGACCCTATTTGAAGTTTTCTTAGCAAAACTAGTGGAGTGATTTGTAATTTTCTTTTCCAGTTTACTTTACTGATGAAGAAATTGAGGCAAACAAGGTTAAATGACTTGCCTAGGGTGACACAAGTAGAAAATATCTGAGGCCAGATTTGAACTCACAAAGATGAATCTTCCTGACTCCAGGTCTCATTCTATCCACTGTACCACCTAGCTGCCCCAGAGTTGGGAAGATCTGCATTAAATCCTACTTCTGACCTTATTAGTTATGTGATCTTGGGCAAGTCACTTAATGTGTCTGGGCCTCAGTTTCTTGATCTATAAAAGAAAAAGTTTGGAATAGATAACTTCTAAATATATGATGATCTTTTGACTCTATAACAGACCAAGGATTGAATCTTATGGAATTTTTATTTAGAGCAGAAATTCTTCATCTTTTTTGGCACAGATCTCTTTGGTAGTCTGGTAAAGCCTATGGACTTTGTTATAGAATTATATGTATCTATATTTATATCCATATAGATATACTCATACCTATACACACAGAAGTTCACAAGCCTAAAATTAAGAACCCCTTAATTAAAGGCTGAGAGAGAAAAAGGTAACCAGAGAAAGAGAACAAAAGATGAATGAAGGTCAGTGAATATTTATCAAATGCCAACAAAATACACTAGGGGCTGTACAAGAATTATAAGATATGGTCACTGCCCACCCAGAATTTAGTCTCATTAGGGATCACATACACAGATGGCACAGTAAAATAATAAGACAAGGCAAATGGTTTAGGTTTTTTAGGCATCGATTTGCTCATCCAGAGGTAGTGGCTTGCTTTAGTTATCCAATGGCCTTTGGGTAGAAGAATAATGTAACTTGTTGCAAGCCTTAATACTGTTGTAAAAAAGTATCCTCTGACCTTATTATCTTCTATTTGGTGTCATTTCTGTTTGCCACTAGACATTGTTTATGATCATTTTCATACTGTAGAATATATATTAAGAAATATATATTCTATTCTAGGGAAAATCCTTCATGGCACTATACATTAAAAAAATTAAATGCTGGTTTTAGTCAGAGAGCCTGACTCTGCTACGAACTTGCTATGTACCAAGGGACAAGTAATTTTCCCTTTCGGTATAAAAATTATCTCAACTGCAAAGTGAGAGAGTTGGCTTTGACCTCTAAGGTCTCTGTTAACTTTAAATCCTACAATAGCACAATTTATAGAAGCCAAGGGGGAAAAAATCTTTAGGAAAGAGGGAGAGTTCTCAATAGTGCTTGTAAGGTATTTTATACAGGTGATTTCAAGAGACATATAAGAGCAACAACTATCACAAGGTATCCAAGGCTTTGCTCCAAGGGTCAATATCCAGAAGGGTACACTTCCCTACTAGAGTAGCCTGTTCCATCTTCTTTGTCTCATGGCTATAATATATTTCTTCCAGGCTGCTCCTAGAAGGGTGGATTGTTTCCAGTAAACCGTTTGCTCTTAGGGCCTATGTTATGGGGGATACCAGGAGGAAAAAAACTACATATAAAATCTAAAACAGACTATCTCTATCAGCTACTTCCCTACCCCATGGTAAACTATTCTCTTTTGCTTTCCCTTTTCTTTGCGTTCCTCTGGACCCTTTCTAAGCCCCTCCATTTCTTTCTAGAATACTTCCACTCATTTTTTCCATCTCCTAGTGCCTGATAAAAATAATTTTCTCTTAAAGACACAAAATTTCTTGACAATATCTCCAGAGATGACTATTCCTGTCATATTCCTTACACATAGAGGTAAGAGGAGGATTTGGCATACTTTCTCCCCCTGACCACAACTTTCAGACCCTCCCTTTGCCACCATAACTCAGCAACAACTTCTCCTTTTCTAAAATTTATTCCATCATATCCAGATCTCTGTTGCCATCCATGGACATTCATGCCAGTGTTCCTTTCCAATAATTTTAGGTTCAAAATCTCCTGTACCTCCACATAAACATCATTGACCTCTCAAGTTCTCAATCTCATCAATGCGCATTGGCAAATCATGCTGAGGACTGATTTCATTACGTTAGACCCTCCTATTAACCCCACATTCTAGGATTCCTAGCTCTGAAGAGAATGAAGAAAATATATTTGAATCTGACTAGACTACATTCACTGATGACCTTTACTAGATCACCAGTGAGACACTCTATAACTTTAAAGTCACATTTTATACCCAGAAATGTTGTAATTCAGGGTTAAAGAAGAACAAGAAGGTGGTCTTAATAAACTGCTTTGCAGCAGAATAGAGATAGTTTCAAATAAATCAAAAAGAATTATTTAAATCCAGGCATAGAGATGCTATTCCAGTGTAACCCCACAGAGTTAACAGGGGCTACAGTGAAGTGATTTTCCAAGTGGGAAGAAAGTACTGAAGGTATTATGAGATGGGAATTTCATGGATCATGAGAATCCCATGAATGTTAAATGTGCCTCAAGGGTATGGTGGAAGTCCATTAATATGGATAAAGATCCAAAAAAAAAAAAAAAAGAAAAAGAAAGAAGACTGAGGAGTGGTCAAAAAGGTAGGAGAAGAATGAGGAAAGAGGAGTGTTATGAAAACCAAGAGAAAAAAATCATCAAAAGAAGATAACACTACAGGAAAAAAAGCAAGTTCTACCCAGGCAGATTATTCCTTAAAACTCCTCAGTGAGCCAGACTTCTACTTCTCAAGATTATAAGCAACCCAGGGCAACTGTGCTTTTCACTTGTAATGGACTTCCAGCATACCCCCAAGCTCAATTGAAGATTTGCTCAAAATCTGTCCACCTCATTGTGCTACTGGCACTTGATGAGTCTATCCATGATCTAATTCCTTCTCTACTTCTTTAATGTTTGGTGATTCATCATCAGTTACACACCTAGAGTTTCCTGCTCTTTAAAAACATTATTTGCTGATTGTACTTTTATAATGGATTTTTCTTCAGGTAAAGATAGAGTTATACTGCATTTTAAATAAATGTTTGATATAGAGAAAAGGGTGAGAAGAGGAAATGATGGTTCTCAGATTTTTTTTTCAGTGTGCTATCAAGCACAGAGGACAGTCTCTTTTCAATGGTAAGAAAAATGATGTGTGTGGATGTATGTATGTGTATGTTGTGTGTGGTATATGAGGATTTCTTCCTAAGTTTGAAGACTTGGGGCCTACCAAATTCCATGAATATATAATGGAAAGAACCTTGGACTTATGTCAAAAAACCTGGATTTCAATCTAACTTCTAGCTTTTAAAAGAAGTGTGACCTTGGATAAACATTTCTAGAGCATGCTTTCCTTACCTATAAAATGAAGGGTTTGGACTAGATAACTATTGGTCTTGTAAACCACCCACCTTATTCAATATTCCAGTGGTTTCTATTGCCTCTTGGACCAAATGAAAAAAAAATGCTATTTGGCATTTAGAGCCTATCATAGCCCCTCCTACCTTTACAATTTTCTTATACCTTATTTCTAGACTCCTGGCTTTTCCATGAATAAGACTCTTCATCTCTTAACTCCAGGCCTTTTTTTCTGGCTCTTCCCCATGCCCAGAACACTCTCCCTCCTCCACTCCAAGTATGATCTCCCTAGCTTCCTTTAATTCTCAACCCAAATCTTATCTTCTACAGGAAGCCTTTCCTAACCCCTCTTAATTCCAGTGCTCTCCTTCTTTTAATTATTTGCTATTTATCTTCTATTTAGTTTGTTTTATATATTTTCATTTGTATATTGTCTCCCTCATTAAATTAGGCAGCATGGCATGGAGGATAGGATACTGGATTTGGAGTGGGGAAGTCCTGAATTTATATTCTATTTCAAATATCAGTTTTGTGACCTTAGGAAGTTCACGTCTCTGTACCTCAGTTTCATCATGGTGAGGTTGAACTTTAATATTTCCATTAACTCTAAATCTATGATCTTTTGATTCCTAAGTCACTTGTATCAAATACTCCAGGATATATGATCATATTTTGGGGATATGATTTGTCCTGGCTACATTACCTTTAGCTATGCCTGGAATAGATGAAACAGGTAGGCACACTCTAGGTAGAAATTGAGGCTCTTCTTTTATTCTCTGGAGTGGAAAAATATGCATCAGAAGGAGAAAAAATAGCTCATGGTAGACTTATATAATCAGAAATCTTGAATTCACCTTTCTTTTATGGGAGCAATATCGGTCACAGTATAATGAAGCACATTTTTCCAGGTCATACAGTGTTTCCCAGAGCACTGATATGGAATCATAGAATGTTAGAAGATGGAAGAGTCCTTAGAGATTATCTCCTCTCATCTCCTCATTTTAGATACAATGACAATAAAGCACAGAAAGATGAAGCGACTTGTCTGGAGTCATAGAGCTAGTTAGTAGAAAAACCAAGATTAGAACTCAGATCTCCTTACTCCCAACCAGTACTATATCTACTACTCCACAGTTTCCAGTTTTTTTTTTCTAAAAGGCATATCCATCTTCCCCCTTCCATCCTACAAAAATTTCAGTTTCAGTTCACTTTTCATTTGACCAAGAGAGGAGCCTAATGTAAAAGAAATTTGGCATGATGAATAGAGAGACTTCAAAGCCAGGACAACATAGGTTCAAGTCCTACTACTGACAAATTGTGGTGATGTGACCCTGGAATAAATCTTCCAATGCTCTAGGAAAATCTCTGCTGCAAGTTGCAGAGAAAAATAGCAACTTTTGTTGGTAAGGGAAGTCTTATCACTTGGCAGTTCTCTAAAGCAGGAAAGACACAGGTCCAATTTCTATTCTCTATCCATAAAATGGAGGGGACCTATGTGTTTCATCCCAGGAGTTAATAATCTGCTTTGAATTTCAGACATCAGCTAGTTGGTGGGGCCTCATTTCATGGTGCCTGGTATCTTGGCAATGATGATACAATTCCAAGGGGAAAAAAGTCTGTTCCCACCTACCTTAGTATTGAGGTGGGGAAGAAATCAAGAGAATGAGTATCTTATTCAATATCAGGTTGACAAAACCTTTATGAAAACATCTATCTGATGGATACCCTAATTGTTAGTCACATCTCAGGTTTTTGTCATTAGTTAGTTTTTTAGATTTTAAAAACATTTTTACACAGTTTCCCATACTGTAACCTACCCACATATTTCTTCTCTAGACAAAATCATCATGAGGTGTGCATGTAAGAATAATGCAATTGCCTACATGATTGTTTCTAGCAAGTACAGGTGGGTGCAAAGACCAATAGAATAATTTTTCAGACTTGGTTGATGCATCAAATGATTCATTTTTAGAAATATGAACCTTTTATGATTTTGATGAAAATACCCATTATGATTCCTTACAGCTTACTTACTATTAGTCACAAAATTAAAATGAAATTGAATAGCATATATGCACCAGAGAAGAGATACAGATAAAGACAAAAATGGTAAGGAAAAGAGCAAGAAAGAACATGTATGTTTAATTTAGTTTGAAAGAGCTGAAAAATCAAGGAGAGAATCTAGAAGCCATAGAAGTTTGTGCACTCTCTAGCTTCCCAAATTTTGTGAGAAGTTTGCTGTTTAATGAGGAGTATTTTAAAACAGGAGAGAGATTATTAGAGAAAAATCCTATTGCAAAAGCTATAATTCAGAAAAAGAAAAGAACTGTGTTCTACTGCATGTATATATTTGTTGCAGAACCACCTGTCATACTGTTGGCAGTATAATAGGTTTATGAAATCTAGGAATGAAATTCTGAAAGGGGAATAAGGGAAATAATGGAGATCTAAATCATGGAGGACTACAAGGCCTAAGCCAATTAAAATGAACCATCAGTGTAGTCAAGAGGGATTCACATTTCCATGGAAAGAAAAGGCCAAAGGAGAAAGAATTTGAAGGAAAATACAAAAATGTATGCAATTCAAGACAGGTATCAAAGGCATGATGCCAGCAAAATCTCTTTGAAAACTAGAACAATCCAAAAGTATGATGGACTGCTTCAATAAGTATAGAGGTGCCTATACCTCATTGTCTTCAAGAATGAGCTATATTACAACTTGAAAGTGATTTCATAGAAGGGATTCTTTGTCAGGAAAAGATTTGACTGGCTATCTTCTGGGTTTCCTTTCCAACTATAAGTTTTTGTGATTCAATGACGTGTCTTTGACTCATAACTTAGTTCT
The DNA here is from genome assembly GCF_016433145.1 of Gracilinanus agilis. NCBI lineage: Eukaryota > Metazoa > Chordata > Mammalia > Didelphimorphia > Didelphidae > Gracilinanus > Gracilinanus agilis. The sequence continues at coordinate 142,815,835 of NC_058133.1, forward strand.
CTTTCCAATATACTATGAAGCTACTCAAGAGTATAAAGAATGAATGAAATCTGAATTGGATAAAGAAAATTTATTAAGGATCCTATTTTTAATTCTTTCCTTAACATTTGGAAATATATTTGTGCCTATGTATATGTTCATTGAAAATCCTTGAAATTTAAATTTTCACTTGACTTTTCACTTGCTTAATAATTTTTTGTCTCTAAAGGGCTCTCCAACTGTAACAAAAAAAGACACTTATGAAATAAAAATTGGCTTTGATTCACTTTATTTGTATTTACATAAGTGCCAAGGAACATTTTTAGGAAAACAGAGCGAATTTCAAAATTAATGACAAGGAATTATGATTCTAAAAAGGTTTGAAATTATTGTTCTTTTAAGGTACTTGAAGAGCGGGAATGTGAGCACTCTGTGTCCACAAATTATTTTGGAGGAGGATGGCACTTTTTCATTCAATTTAAAATCCATAAGTAAGGTTCTCTTATCTGTATGTTCTGTCCATAAGTAAATTATGTTGTCAAAGACTAAGTATAAACTGCTGAAAATAAGCAGGATAAAAACAATAGTGCCAGGTAACAAAGAAGTATTTTTCTGAATCCCAAAAATTTGGGTGGGTTTTGTGGTATATAGCCTTTTCTTTCTTTTCTTCTCCCTTTTAGTGAGAAGAGTGGGCCAAGGGGGAAAATGGGGAGCAAATGAAGAGTGGAGGTATTAGAAATAGAGGTGTAGCTCATAGTCTCATAGAATCAGAAATCTGCAAAGGACCTTTAAGGCCATCCTCTTCAACTCCCTTATTTTAAATTAAATTAAATTTCTTGTTTAATCTTTAGGAACTCCATATATGAAAACTCATTTCATTAATTTAGATCAGTGATGGTTTTAATTTATTTTCTTAGAAAGTTGCCTAGATCACTGGGGCTTAAGGTTTTTCAGAATCCCACAGCCAGTATGTGCAAAAGGCAGGAATTGAACCTAGAACTTGCTGACTCCAAGGTCAGTCCATCATCTACTATAGAATTAAAATGGCTGAGAAGCCATCTAGTTTCAGTCATACCATCCTAAAAATCCCTAATGTGAACAACCAAAAACTGGCTTAAGCATTACCAATATTGCCAAGTTTTGTAAGAAGATGGCTGCTTAATGAACAGAGTTTTGAGGAAAGAAGATAAGTCTGAAAGAGACAGGTGTACTGATAAATATTTAACAATTGGTTCTTTGAATAGCAATAACAAAATTATAGGCATGATATGCTTTTAAGTTTAATTTGCATCATTATCATTTTCAAAAATCGAGACAATCAACAAAACAATAAATCAATCCTTAATTTGTAGTAGTTGCTGATTTGTCAAGTGTAAATTCTCACATTGAAAGTTTAACATTTTTCTCTTGGGAACCAGTTCAAGCTGGTTCCATTACACCCCTGAATAGAAATTACTCTTAAAGTTACAATTTGAAAAGAGAAAGGGTCCCTGAACCACTGCGTGGGTATATATATTTTAAACCCTTACCTTCTGTCTTGGAATCAATATTGTGTATTGGTTGCAAGACAGAAGAGTGGTAAGGGCTAGGCAATGGGGGTCAAGTGACTTGCCCAGGGTCACACAACTGGTAAGTGTCAGAGGCTGGATTTGAACCTAGGACCTCCTGTCTCTAGGCCTGACTCTCAATCCACTGAGCTACCCAGCTGCCCCTAGTATATTTGTTTTAGTTTGTGTTTTCTTATTGGGAAAACCAGGGGAGTTAACTTAAATATTAAATGTGGGTCCAGAAGACAGGAATGACAAAAGATGGGACTTAACAAATTAGGGAGACTGGGTTTAACTGCTAAGGAAAATGTCTGTTAACAGAAGTGGCAGTTAGGCCTAACTGTCACCCTGCACCATCTAGACAAGGAGCCTGTGGAAACTAGCAGGCAAATGACAAGAGTTTATAACAAATTTAATTAAGGGAACTATGGTAAAGGATAGGAATAAGGGTTTCTACACTTCCAGACTAAGGGCAAACCATAGGGTCAGGGGAGGGACTTATCTACTGTGGGAAGCCAATAAGAGAATAGATAAAAATCTGAGACTCCTCTTTTGACCCCTTTTGTGATCCTTGTGATTTCTTGTTGAAAAGTATTGTGGCCTTATTGAAAAGCTTTAAGTTCCTATCAAACCTGAATTTAAAGGGCTAACACTGTTACTACAGCAAGGAATGCTGTCACCTGGTATAGCCAAGGCCAAGATACTCCCCAACTTAGCTTTCTGATCGGAACCCAGTCAAAATTCATCCTTGGCCTTGATCTATTCTGAAGCCAATGTTTTGTGTTTTGATGTGACATAATTTGTAACTTCTGTGCATCTGCAAAGTTTTGGGGGGGTTCTTTTGTGTGAAATGAGTCTTGAAATATATATAATAAACTCCATGCTCCTGGAACCAGAGCTGGAAGCATGAGGTAAAAGACATCTCCCTAGTTCTGTTCTTATTTCCTTATCAACTAAACTGTCCTTATCAGATTATCAGAGATCATAAAGAGATCTCCACAATCTACACTCAACTGAGATTTAAGCAAGGCAGGGCCTAGAGATTAGCAGGACAGAAGAGGGTATCCTCACAGCAGAGTCCTGACACACTCCAGCGATGTTGCAGCTCCTCCAGGACCACTTGCTGTACTCTTTCAGGTGGGTAGATTCTGGGAGCTAACCCAGCCCAAATTAACCTGCAACTCAGATTGGGATTGATAGTCTCTACCAAAAATCTCCCACAAGTAGATGTCAGTCTTCCTTCAGGATCCCAGGAAATCAGGGTACAAACTCCACTTCCTCTGAGGTCTCCCAGGGTCTGTTACGACTTGTCCCAAACACCATGGAGTCTGTTTCAGAGAGAGAGAGCCACACTTCCTGCTCCCCCATTCCATGTGGAATTCTCCAGCCCTTCCTGTGAGGTCTCCTAAATAATAACTAAGTAATCCTCCTCACAACAGGTTGAACACCCTAGTGAGGAAGGACGGAATAGTGCCTACCAAGGCAACTCATTTTACTTTTCATCATTCTAATATGGCATGCTTCTTTCCTATCCCATTCATTTTATTAGCGAAGCAACATCATATCAGAGAGATTACATGATTTACCTCAATCAAAATGATTATGGACTAGGAGAGAAAACAACCCACTTCTCTTTGATTGACTCCTAGCCCAGGTGAGTGAGTGTTCTTTCTGATAAAACCACATTACTTTCTGCGGAAACCCAATCATGTATGTTAAGCTGCACTTAGTGCATTTCAGTTTTCATACAAATCTAACCAAGGTAAAACAACACCTCAGAGGCCATGTACACAATGTGTTAGTTGCATCACTGATGCTTGGTAAAAACTCGGGTTTCCTGGAATCCACTTCTGGAGTATGAATCAATATATATGAAGCAGCTAATGAATTTGACCTTATGTCAGCAGAGAGGCTCTAGAGGAGTTGGTTACCAGAATAGTCACATGCCTTAGGGAATTCACAGAAACTTATGAGAAAAGATTCAAAGCTTAAAAGCCTCTGCCACTGAAGGCAGTCCTTTGTTGACTATTAATGGCACGTTCCTCTTTATTAACTTTACATATGGAGGATGTTTAAATGATGCTATAACTGAATCATCTGAGTTCCTTTCCCCAGCATTTTATGCAATTTTGAAGGAGAAATGAATGTAACTTATTAAAAATATCTGAGGCCACATGTAGATTCTTTTCAAATCTTTTCAATAATATCAAATCAGACTATAGAGAATCTGAAAGTAAAAATCCCAACACTGTGATTTGTTTTGCTTATGACGTTGAGTCCCTGGTATTGAGAGTATCTTTGGTAGTAATCAAATGACACATTGATAGAGTTTCACTTCTGATGTATCCAAACTTTTGTTTAATTCTGTTCAATGAGAATTGATTGAATATCTACTATATGCCAGGCATTATTCTAGATCATGAAATCCTTGGCCTCAAAGTGATTACATTATACTTTAGGAAAATAATATATACACAGACAGGCAAATACAAAACATAAAAAGTAATAGGAAAAAGGAGTGAAATTAGGAAAGGCATAAGGTACAGAAGGAACATTTGATCAAAGACTTAAAGGGTGCTAAGAATTCCAAGAAGTGAAAGTGAGGAAGAAGACCAAGTTGTTTTAATGTGATGAAACAAATCAAACCCAGTAATACTGTGCTAAGTCATCTAAGTCTGTCAAGGGCAAAGAGGAAGATCCAATATGTAAAAGAATATTTGGAGCAACAATTTTGTAGTAGCAAAAACAAATGAAGAAGGAGAAGGAACAAAATGAATGCTTACTAATTGGTAAATATCTGAACAAACTGTGCCATATGAGTGTATCATAAGAAATACTGAATATGGTACAGTCAGAAGATATAAGAAGACATGTGTAAACTGTTTCAGAGTGAAAAGAGTAGAACAGGGGGACAATTCACCCTATCACAATAATACAAAAGAAAGCAACTTTGAAAAATCTCCAAACTTTAACCAAAGTAGTACAATAGTGATGTCAAAAGACTGATGACCTCTTGACAAAAGAATAAGGAAATACGAATATGGAATGGGACATGAATTCTCAGAAATAGGCAATGTGTTGATTCATTTACTGGCTTATGCATATTTGTTCCAAGGGATGGCTTATATTTGAACAGCAATGGGCATCCTTTTGAGCTTGGTGTGTCAAAATTTTCCCCAAAACCAAGAAAAACTCAGGTGGCGTGTTACTTCAAGAAAAAAAAAACCATTATTTCACAACATTTATAGTTTAAATAATAGAAATGTATAATTGTAACATATAACCATATTTAATAAACCAAAATAGGTAAATTAATATAGGTAGCATTGTCATCTATAGTGCACAGAGTGTTTACACTACTCCACAGCAAATGTTTCATCCTTGGCATGTGGCCCCATACTTCTCTGTATGCAGCTGTGTTTCATTGAAAATGGCTACGTGTGTCAGTGCTGACATGTGTGTCATAGGTTTGCCATCACCAAAATAGGAAGTAGTAGTTTAACAAGTAGTAATAGATATGCAAAAAAGATTATAAATAAAGTATTTTAATGCATAGAAGAAAAATGCAGAAGGGGATAAAAACAAATAGAACATTTTTGCTACCCTGTTAAGTTAGATGTCTATATATTTATAGATATCTATTTATATCATATATATATACATATATGTACCCTCACATGAAATTTGAAAAAATTTTAAGCAATCAACAAGAACTTATTAACAACTTACCACTAAGCACTGGCAATACAAAGCCAAAAGGAAAAGTAACTATCCTTAAGGAATTTACATTCCAGTATAGATCATATAGGACAGAAATAAAAGTTAATCTAGGTGGGGGGATGCATAAGCTGCTGAGTGTGACTAGGAAAGATCTCAGACTGAAGGGAAAAGGGAAATGATGGATTCAACTCAGCAGTGGTGTATCATAAGTGTCTGAGGCATGAGAACAGCCACTGTAAAGGCACAAATAGTGTTGTATGCAGGATTAGGTTAGTCAATGTTTAACAACTGGCTTTGTAGGAAAAAAGGACTTATCACATATCTTAAAGTTTCATTTGCATTAATCAACATTTCCTCCATCACTTTCTTAAGACAAGACAACCAACAAAACAATAGTTTAAGCATTTACCAATTTCCAAAGTGTAAATGCATATGCTGAAAATTTAATAGGTTCTCATAAACCCTTACCGTGTATCTGTAGTTTAGAGGTCATGGAGAGGTATACTTTCTACAAAGACTGAAAAAGTATGCTGAGTCCATATTTGGAAGACCTTTAAATGACAAAAGTTTTTACTGGGTTCTTGAAATAGGGACCTACTGGAATTTGTTGAGTAGGAAGGTGACATGACTAGGCCTGCACTTTAAGAAAATCACTTTGGCAACTATATGGAGAATGGTCTGGATTGGGGAGAGCTTTGTGGCAAGGGTATCAGATAGATTGCTATTTTAATAGTAAAAGCAAAAGTTTATGGCATTCAAGCTAAGGTGATGATTATGTAAATAAAGAGAAGAGAATATGGAGGTATTCATAACAAGATTGGGCGACTGATTACATATGAGTAGATTGAAGAGACAAGGGTAATAAATACTGTTTCAAACTTGAGTGAATATAGAAGGATTTTCATCAACCTGAATTGGAAAGTTCATAGAATTCACAGATTCTTATGTAGTATTTCTTGTTCTCTTGTATGTTGAAGTATTTTCATGTGTTGATAAGTTCGAAATATTCTTTAAATGCACAAAATGTAATTACTGAGAACAGAATCAATGAAAAAGAAACAAATCAACTGAGGAATATTCCTGACTTTCACTTTTAACTTAGAATGAATGCCACGATCAGTGATTCTTAAGGTCATTATGGGTGATGGTAGGGCAAAGATATTCTTTTTTGTGTGTGTGCTGAAAGCATAAGAAAAGGCAGTCCTACAATTAAATAATGGTGAATTATGAAACTGGAAAATAAAAAATACTAGGACATGAATGATGAATGAGGATTGAGTTCTAAACAAGAATACATGGGCTGACTTATAAAAGACTCTAATAAAAAGCTGGTTCAGTAATAACAGATTTTAAAAAATGTATTGATAAGCTTTACTGATTTTTGCGTCTCCTTTTTCTTTCTTTCTTTCTTTTTTTTTTTTAAAACCCTTACCTTCCGTCTTAGAGTCAATACTGTGTATTGGTTCCAAGGCAGAAGAGTGGTAAGGGTAGGCAATGGGGGTCAAGTGACTTGCCCAGGGTCACACAGCTGGGAAGAGTCTGAGGCCAGATTTGAACCTAGGACCTCCTGTCTCTAGGTCTGGCTCTCAATCCACTGAGCTACCCAGCTGCCCCCTCTCCTTTTTCTTTTAAAAAATTCTTTATTAGGGGACAGCTGGGTGGCTCAGTGGATTGAGAGCCAGGCCTAGAGATGGGAGGTCCTAGGTTCAAATCTGACCTCAGACACTTCCTAGCTGTGGGGCCCTGAGAAAGTTACTTAACCTCCATTGCCTAGCCCTTACCACGCTTCTGCCTTGGAACCAATACTCAGTATTGGTTCCAAGATGGAAGGTAAGGGTTTTAAAAAAAAATTCTTTGTTATAAAGGACAATTTTCTGAGAGAGAGAAGAGATACAGGGAAAATTTAAGTGTCATAAAAGCAAAAAATATCAATATAATCAATTTTTAAATATTTGATTTTTTCCTATTACATGTAAAAAAACAATTTTTAAGATTCTTTTTTAAGTTTTGAGTTCCAAATTCTCTCCCTCACTTTACTTCCTCCACTTCATTGATAAGGCAGGCAATTTGTTACAGGTTAGCCCAAGTATCATCTACAATAATCTTAGGAACAACTAATCTTGGTATTCATTCCAAGTTAAAAGTGAAAGTTAGGGATATTCCTCAGTTGATTTGTTTCTTTGTCACTGATTTCTGTTCTTAGTAATTACATTTTGTGTATTTAAAGAAAAAGGACAAGTAGTTATCTGAAATATATGTCCATATTAGTAATGTAGAAGAAAACAGCACAACCACCAAAAAAACAACAAGAAAAAGTTTTAAAAACTAATCTTGATCTGTGTTCTGACTACTCCTTTCTCTAGAGGTAGATGTCATTGTTCATTATAAATTCTTTGGAATTGTCTTGGATTCATTATTTTGATGAGAAAAACAAAGTTTCACAGTTAATCATCATATGATATTGTAGTTATTATATAAATTGTTCACGTGGTTTTCTTTAATTCATCAGTTCTTATAAGTCATTCCAGGTTTTTCTGAAAGTATCTTTTTTGTCATTTTTTAAAACACAATATTATACTATCACATCATAAATTGGAATTTGTATATCCATTCTCTAACTGAGGGGGCATCCTCTCAATTTCTATTTATTTGCTATCATTAAAAGAGCTGCTGTAAATATTTTTGTATATGTAAGTCTTCTTCACCTCTTCCCCCTTTCTTTCTCTTATACCTCCTCCTCCCCTTCTATTCTTCCTCCCCCTCCTCCCCCTCTTCTTCTTCCTCTTCCTCCTTCTCCTCCTCTTTCCTTTTTATACTGCTCTTAAGTTTTGTATTTGAAAGACAAATTTTCTATCCAGCTCAGTTCTTTTCATCAGGAATGCTTAGAAGGCCTATGTTTCATTAAATATCCATTTCCCCCTGAAATATTATATTCCGTTTTGCTGGTTAGGTGATTCTTGTTTATAATCTCAACTCCTTGGCCCTCCAAACTCTATTCCAAGCCCTCTGTTTCTTTCAGGTAAAGGTTGTTAAAATTTGTGCTATTCTGACTGTGGCTCCACAAAATTGGAATAGCTTCTGGCTTCTAGCAATATTTTCTCCATGACCTCAAGTTGCTTTTCCAAAGAAAATTTTCACATTTTCTCTTATTTTTTCATTGTTTTTACTTTGTTTTATTGTTTCCTGATGTATCATCGACTTAGTTTCCATTCGCACAATTCTGATTTTTAGGAAATTATTTTCTGCTGTGAGCTTTTGAACCTTCTTTTCCATTTGGCCAATTCTTCTTTATAAAGTTCTTTTCTTCAGTGAATTTTTATACTTTTTTTATGTGGCCAATTATGCTTTTTAAGCAGTTCTTCTCTGAAGCAGATTTT
>NC_058133.1:142829457-142856975 GCF_016433145.1 Gracilinanus agilis
AAATGGAAAGCGTGAAAGTGGAAAAATGTAGCTAAAGAGACAGATTTTAACAAGCCCACCAGCCCTTCTCTAGTGAAGTATCAGCCCCACAGGGGCTTCCCCTTGTCCCTTGTCCCCATGTGGATTTCCCGGTAATCCTCAGCCAGAAGCCCCAGCCAGAGTTCCACTCACCCAGCAAACTGACCCAGGATCCAGGGAAAAGGTCTCCTCCAAGTCAAGGCAGGGATCTCTGGAACCAATTTCTCTAAACACCAGGAAGGGAATGAAATGCTAGACCCTGCTTGTCTCTTTTTATACCCCCTTTTTCCATGTCACTTCCTATCACTTCCTGTCACTCCTTTTTCTTCACAGAAATCAATGGCAATCTTTCAATTTGTCTAGTACTGCTGGGGGCGGGGCGGGGGGGGGACAGGAGTTGTCACTATAGTAAGTGACTTTTGAACTCTCATTCTTAATGGTAAGTAGGGGTACTTTAAATTCTTGATTTGGTTAGCTAAAAATAGACAAGGGGAGAATTAATCCTATCTTCACAGCAGAGATAGTAAAAACTTGGGCATGCATTTTTTCAGTCAATCAATCCACCTCTGTCAGATAATGATGATGATAAGAACCTGATATAGTAAGCAATGCATCACACAAAGTATCTAGCTTCCATTTCTCTCATTCCATACTCATGTAAAACCCACGAATGCTTTCCAAGGTCATCTTTTCCTTCATAGATATAATTCTTACAGGATCCTTCATAAACTTATTGGTTACTTTCAGTGTATCATGAGGGCATGGTGACTGGCCCAAGGGCCACTTGATTATTGCCCCTGGTCCTCTAAACTAGGGCACAATATTTTATCAGTTTCATCTAGAAAAACATTTATCTAGATCTATCTGGAGGATAGGTATCCTTGGTTAATCATATTAAAGAAATGAATTGGGCTACACTTAATGGTATGGAGAGCTTTCATCTTCAACTTCTGAACCTTAGCTTGCATATTTATTCATCCAATCAAGGCCTGGCATGAGGCACACATGTAGTCTCCCAGTGAAGCACTACCTTTTAAATTTGTGAGAGTAGTTTTTTAGTGGCTGCAAAAAACAAGACCTTTTAAATCTAATTCTATCTGTAATAAAATGAAAATGGAAGAGGTAGCAGTAATTGTGTCTCATCCTAGACTTAAGCAATCACATTATAGGCCTTAATAAGATGAAATATTGTATGTTGTTGGATATCAGGTGGTTTCTCAAAACTATAGATATGTATATCACAAAGGAGTGATTTTGAGAGTTTTTTTCATTAAAACTATCCACAACCTCACTCCAGTTACTCTAGATAATGCCATTGAGGTTCATTCCGTCAGGTCCATTGTCTCTAGGCTGGGAAATTTGACCAACAGACATGATCCCACAAACAAGTCAGGTTAGAGAAATTTGGGAGTTAGCTGAAAGAATATGACAGTTATATCACCTTTGGTATTTTTTTTTTTAGTTTCTATGCTGAGTGAAGCACTAAAGGCTTGTCTGGTTTTTTGTAATCAGTGGGTTTCCATGCAAAGAAACTCATTTTGTCTTAAAACTTTGTGTTTCCCTAGAAGCTTTCTCTGAGTTACTGGTATATCTTTCTCTGGTCGTGCTAGGGAGGTAGTAGTAAATTTTGAAGTTCGAAGTGAGACTAATTGAATACATGTAGAGATAGATATTATTTGAGAATGAGCAAAAGAGTATTTAGTACCCGATTAATTTCTCTGTTTTATCATATGTGTGTATATATATATATATATATATACACATATATATATTTCATTGGTTAAGAATTTCATGTGATGTCTTTAAATTCATGGCTATTTGGTTTCTATCTGGAAAAAGAAAAATAAATAAGATCTATAAATGAGAATGAGATCTATATATGAGAGCTATAGATCTGAGAAGGCAATTATCCACTAGTAACGGGCCTAGGTTTTTTTCTAAAAAGGGGACCACATCAAGATATACAGTTAAAAAATTCTGCAACAAAATAAGATGAGGACCAAAATGAATGGTTTAGCCAATAAGTACTCAATCACAGTATTGAAAGAACAATTGCATTGTAGAAATCAAGGTAAGCTTCATGGAGAAAATGGAACAAGTTAGATCTTTAAGAGTAGGTAGGATTCATGTAGGTAGAAAAGAAGAAGGTGATAAAGACTTAAGCCAATTCCAGACCTTGGAATAAAGCTCGGGGCTCCTGACCCTTGTCTCTGGCAGTACTTACTGGGCCACACTATCATTAGTATTGACATTAGTTTTGACTCTGAGTTGCTTTTCTCATGAATAGTGATAAGGACTGGATCCATAGTTTCACTGGTATAGAGAGCTCCCTGGTGAGAACATACTTTACCTATCAAGGCAGGTTGGCATCTTTTCTATAATTTATAATATTAGACATTTGATGAGAGCATCCAAAAATTAAGTAACATGCCTAGGGTCATATTATCAGTATATGACAAAGGCTAGATATGAAGCCAGATTTTCATAGCTTTAAGGCCAGGCCTTTATCCACTATGCCAAGCTGCCTTTCTTTTTCTTCTCATACCTTGATGTAAATCATCACCATTCTTTGACTCTGAAACCTAGTAGTTGTCTTCAAAAGCCCATCTTTGGTTGTTATCTCTCCCCAAAATTTCAGAATCTATATTTCTCTCCCAGTAGCTCTTCTATGAAATAGCTTTTATGAATCTTATCATCTTAGAGACTTCATCTCATTCAAAATCTACATGGAATTTTCTTCTCCCTCTTCTACAGCTTTGATGTTTCCTTTGCTCTGCATTACCCTACTCAGTAATTGTATTGTTCTCAGAATGAACAGTTAGTGAGTACAGGAGGTACTAAACATAAAACCAAAGCCTCACTATGCTCCTTGGTCCTTTCTGTCTCATAGAGACCCAGAAACATCCCTAAATAAAGATCTTTGAAGATGCATGAGATAAGTGGTTCGTTAGATGGACATAATGTACTTCTACAGATCCCCAAATTCAATCAATCCAAAGTCATAATATAACAGAGCCTCATGGAATTTTAAAATTCAAAAGCACTTTAGTTGCCATCTAAAAGTATTTCCAAACTATAATATGAGCATATATTTATAAATAGAGGGAATGTTATAGTTTATCTAGTACAAATTTTCTACTTTTATAAAGGAGGAAACTGAGGCCTTAACTTGCTCAGCAGAAAGAAGCAGACAATTATTGGTAAAGTGCTTTATTCTAGGACATTAGACAGTAGAGTACAAAATATACATAGCTTTACAATCAATCTCTGCTATAGGTTTTTGAAAAGAAACATAAGGATCCATTGAATCCACTGAAGAAGGAAAAAGCAAGTCATTCTAGTATCATTGCCAAGAAAACTCCCATGGCTAGCTTTTGTCCATGAAGTCACAGAAAGTCAGATATGACTGAATGGCTGAACAACAACAGATTTTTCACTAGAAACCTGTCCATGATACCCATCTAATGACATTACTTTCATTATACATGACAACTTTAGTATTTCTAGCTCTTTATAAGGTGAATAGATTATTTTATGGTGATCAAGGAGTTAAATATGATTGAAGTAGGGTTGGGTCAGAACTAACTTAGAATCAAGGACACAGAATAATACATTTTACATAATAGTTTAAGGAAAGCAATACGATATTCTTCTCTTCCCTCCCTAATTCATGCTTGGTAGGAGATGTGGCTCCATTCTAAGGATTGATGACTAGATATACAGAAAATGGGATGTACTAGAAAAAGTCAGAAGAAAATGATGATAATGAAGAATTGTAGTTATTGCCAAGAAATGAAAAGTAATACAACCCAAGTATGAACTCAAGGATGAATACCAAGCTGCTGACTGGCCAGTGACTGATAGAGGTCTAATTCAGATACATGTTAATGACTACTTGAGGATAAATACTTGGTACATAACAAATATTTACTGATTAATAAATAAATTTTGTTGGTACATATAGAATTTAGGATATACTGACATTTAAAAGGGAGTAGATGCTTATGAGTATCTTGAGGATGATAGAATGAAATGTTGCTTAGTAAATATAATATCCTGTATTTAGATAAGAGAAATTCAGGCTACATTAACACTATGAGATGATGCCATCATTACTTACTAGATCTACAGGGAACAAAGACTTAAAAAGGCATTAGAGTATACAGTGTCCTAATATTATTGGCTTTCTACATGATGTGGGCATTTTTAGAGTGAAGAAGATCCTAGGCATAGAAAGTTTGGGCCATTTTCATTGCCTGCTGAATACTACAGCCATCAGCTACAGATCTGATCAATCCATGATAATAGAGCCTTTCAACACAGTAAGGGGGACCTAGTAATCACTGTCAGCCCTTTACTTGAGATGCAATTACTGCTGAGAAAGAAGAGGAAAAGAGTGGTTCTGGGGAGGCATTACATGGCACTGAAGTGTGCATATGGGGGAATATTGTTAAGGAATAAACAATGGTTACCTACCTTGTTAAGGTATAACTCCAAGGGAAAGAAAAGAAATGCTCTCATTGGTCCCAAGTAGGGACTAAACTAGAACCAGAATTGGGAAAGAAATATTTGTGATCCTCTATCTAATTATGCCAATAATCCAGTATTTCTGCTGAAAGCATAAATGTTTTCATTCTACTGGCCCAGGTTTCAGAGGAAATGGAGGACTAGAGAATGAAGCTCCAAGCACATAATCATGTATAGGAAGATATAAATGAATAATAAAATGTACTACCAAGTCAACAGGTTATGTCACTGATGGCAGATTCAAGAGGAAGTCGGAAATTAATGGAGGAAATAGAACAAAAGAAGGAACTATGATTTAGAAAGGGTGAAATAATTGTTCTATTGGCCAGAGCTATATGGAATCAACAATTACATTCAGGCTCCATGCTCATACATTTTACTGGAACTCTGGCTCACTATGGGATGTATATGTGTGACTGAGGATTGGAATGTAGAATGAAGAAAGAGAGGGTGAGAGGGAGGGAGGAAAGGAAGAGGGAAGGAGATCAGGAGAGAGAAGAAGAAAGAGAAAGAGAGAAGAGGAGAAAAGGGATAGAGGCAAGAGAGAATGAATACATCTAGTGTATTTTCAAATGCTTATACTACATGGAGATAGGAGGTGCTTATACTATATAGAGATTATGGTGTAAATCTATTTATTTGTACTCATGTTACACATGGTATCAGGGATCTTTACTGAAAAGAGCAGTCCAGTTTTTTCAATTTGGATTACCTCCCCATGCTCAGCCTACTTCTTAGGAATAATAATATCAATGATAATAAACTCTCATTTATGTAGCATTTTATAGTTTACAAAACCCTTGAAATCTCCCTAGAGCATGATGTGACAATATATTATTTTTGAGACTTGCAGTAAGTTAGCTTCCCACTATTGCCTTCCCTGCTGATCATAAGGACCTTTTAGGCCTGATTCTCAGCACTTATCTCAGTTCATCAGACCTCTTTAGGCCCATGCTAACAGAGGCTAAGCCCTTTCCTAGCAGGTCTGCATCAGAGAAGTCATGGCTTTGAGCATGAGGCGGGGCTGATTCAGGTGCTGGGCTCAATTCATGGGAAGGGAGAGCTGCCATCTGGATCTGCTATACTTCAGAACAAAATGCTGCATTCAGGAGTTCAGCGGGTGGGAGAGTGGGTCCAGATGCTTATTCCTTCAGAGAAGCCAGCTCATTAAATTATCTTCATTAGGATTTTATCTGGATAGCTGCACTAGCAAGTAATCAGAAACCACCATCCTGTCATAAAATGCTTAGTTAGACAAACACTGACATTGCTTGGCATTAACCTAAGTCTGCCTCCTAGAGACATTGGACTAAGCATGTTGGTATAAGAAAGACTCTGGGTTCAAGTTTCAAGTCAAAGGTTATCAAATTTGCTATGAGGTATTCATCCTATCTTTGTATCTACATTTATATATTGATGTATTTCTGTATATATGTATGTATATAAAAATATAGAGAGATGTACACATCTATACAAATGAATATTGTAGCTAAGTCTTTATCATACCCAAAGACCCCACACTACTGGGATAAAAATATCAACTATTAAATGATAGGTATTCGCGAAATATACAAAATAATCTGGAAGAAATTGGGTTTAGAGCAACATTTCATCCAATGTTTACTTAAACATTTACTTAATAAAGAGGGTCTGGATGACCTGAGTGATGGGCTAAAAAAAAAAACTAAATGGACACAGGACCTAAATATAAGAGGTTACAGTATAATACAGTATAACAACCATAACATTTATTATCATCATCTTCACCATAGCTAAATTTTATATAACAAAAATATCAAGAACTTTAAAAATATCTCATTTGATTCTCACAAAAACCATGTAAGATAGGTGCTATTATTATCCTTATCTAACATATGAGGAAACTGAGACAAAGGGAGGTTAAGTGATTAGTCCAAGGTCACACAACTAGTAAATGTTAGAGCTGTGCTCCAACCACTGTGATACCTTGTCAATGTATGCCCAGCGAAGGTATTAAATAAAAATCATTGATAGTGTTAAATATTTATATCACATTGTTAAAGAGATAACATGTATATAGCACTTTGCAAACCTGAAAGCATTATATAAATACTGATTATTATTATTTTAGACATTGCGACATTGTTTTCAGAGAGGTATTACCATCTTTTGAATGCACAGAAATATTATGGTCATGAGTATTAATAACTGCAATGTGGCTCCTGACAAGGAAAGACTGCATAATAATAATAATAATAAAATATTATAGCATTGACAACAATAATAATCATTGCCCTCAGTGTATAACTAGTGTTTATAGTAATCGAAGTAAGACATTCATTGAGAATATCAGTTTATTTAGAAATATAGGGAAGCTTATGACTTACTAAAACAGGAAAGAGAAACCATTGTCTGATATGATTGTCATGAAAATGTTCAACATAAAGTAGTATATCCAAGCAAAAATCTTGTGGACATTGCTTGAATCAAAGTCTTAAGGGGAAGGATACTTCCAGCTCTCATTCAGGAATATGAGGATGTAGAGGGCAGGTCTGGTTGAGATAGGACCAGAAGCTAAGTCATCACCTGTTTGATGCTAAGAAAGATGGGGTAGTATGGGTACTAACCTGAGAATTCAGGCCACTCTTATCTACTCTAGAAAGCACCTAAATCCCCAAACATGACCTTTTAAAAAATCAATTTCTAAAAATGAACAATAAACTAGAACAAATTGAAATGACCTTCTTGATGCCTTGATTGTCTTTACTTTTCTAGGGAAGGGCTAAAGACTAGAATCAATAAGAAGAGATATTCTCCCATTAATTTGAACGATCAAGCTTATATCTTGTATAAATATATAGTATCAATGAAGAACATGGAGTTCCCAAACTGTGCCATAAATACCTTTCCCCCCAAAAAAGTTGTTAGAGCATAATCAATATAACAATTATATATAAAAGAACGCAAGTTTCATACATACACAATAGAACTGTTTAGTTAATCATAAGAGGACTATTGCAAGGTGCCTCGAAAAAGAAAGAGAACCAGGAGAGCAACATACATAATGACTACAATAACATTAAAAACATTTCACAGCAGTCAAATTCTAATTATACTGAATAATCTTGGTCCTAAGGAACTGAATGAAACATTACTTCTTTCTCTCAATGGAAAGGTGGATCACTATAGATCAAGACCATAGTGTCAAATGAGGTCACTGCCAATTTTTTCCCTCAGAGTTTTCTTTTAAAAATTTACAAGATAGAGCTTAGAATTGGAGAGTGGGGTGGGAAGAATGGAGTTTAAGGGGAACTGCTTTGCTATAAGAAGCAAAAGACAATAATAAAACTTTTAATACAAATTAAAATTAGCGTTAAAAACAAAATAATTATTCCATTCCCCAAAGCATTTATCTCAAGGTATATGTACAAAGTCACTGAATATAATGTCCATTGAAGACAGAGGTTTCTCTTTTCTCCCCTCAATTTGAGTCCAGGTGAGATTGGGTTTTGGAGTATATTTGAAAAGAAAATTCCTTTTTTCCTCTTATCTTAAAGGAGGGGATGTGAATGAAGAACATGCCTGCAGGGAACTTAAAATCTACTGAAGAGGCAATAAGCTAACAAATATGTACAAAGAAGCTACATGCCTGAAAAATTAGAGAAGTGTTCTGATACTTAGAGGAGTGATTAGTGTTCCTTAGTGGGGCAAACAGGAGAAAGGATTAGATTACAATTAGCTTGATGGTGATGATGGGAGGGAAGGGTTGCTCTGTGCTTCCACTACAATAATCGTTACCCTAATAGGATGAAATCACAGAATTTTTTTAGTTGGAAGGGTCCTCAAAGGGCATCTAATTCAACTCATATGAAATGAAAACCCAGCTAGATTTTATTTGACAGTTGGTTATGCAGCCTTTGCTTGAAAACATTGAAGGAGAAGCAATCTACCATTTCTCAAGTTCAATTATTAATAACTTTAAATATGAAGATATTTTCCCTATAATGAAGCCTCATTTTGTTTTTGCAATATCCACCCATTTCTCCTATATCTGCTCACTGAGGAAAAATTGACCAACCCTAGTCCCTTCTCTTCTTCCAGATGGGGAATCAGCCTATGATATAACACATGAATCATTCTATGATGGGAAAAATATGAATATCTCACTATTTTTCCTTCTATTGATGATGGTTAATGTTTTCAGCCTCCCTTCTCAAAACAACTTTTGGGTGTTTATACCTCAATTTTAAGTACCTGGATATATATTTTTGTAGTCATTGTTATAAGTCATTAAAACATTTTTATACTCAACCCCCCCAAACCCACCCTTTCATTTAATTTAACCTTCTGTTTGTTGCATTTAATTTTTCCTTCTTGACAATTATTTTCTACTTATATTTCTTGAATGTACCTCTTCAGATTCTACTACATAATAATCCTTCATTCTCTTTCATCCTTTTAGCCCTCATGTTATTCTTGATCTTACTTCATTTCAACTCAGAAGTAGAATTATTTAAAATTTTTTACATGTTGATACAATTTTTAAAAATCCTTTTCTGATATTTTAAAATTCATGTTCTCTCCCTTCCTACTCCCTAATTCCTCCCCATGTTGGCAGGTAATATGATATGTTATAAAATGTTATCACACAATACATATTTCCAAGTTCATGTTGTGAAAGAAGACACATTGCTTATAGCAGAGAACTCATGGAAGAAATAAAATGAAGAATGCTATGCTTCAATATGAAATCAGTCATTTCCTTCTGTGGCATTGGATAGTCTTTTTCATCATGGGTCTTCAGAAGTTGTCCTGGATCCTTGCTTTGCTGATAATAGTTAATTCATTCACAGATGATCATGGTGCATTATTGTTGCTGTTGTGTATAACATTCTCCTAGTTCTGCTCACCTCTCTTTGCATCACTTTATATATCTTTCCAGAGTTGTTTGTGTGTATATGTGTGTGTGTGCAAGTGATTATCTCATTCTTCATCACAATAGAATTCCATTACAAGTATTTACCACAGTTTTTTTCAGTCATTACCCAACTGATGGACATCCTTCACTTACTAGTTCTTTGCCACCACAAAAAGAACTACTATAAATATTTTTGTACAATTAGTTCTTTTCTCCTATCTTTGATATCTTTGGGATACAGACCTATTAGTGGTATTTCTGGGTCAAAGGCTATGCAGTTTTTGGCCCTTTAGGCACCAGAAGTAGAATCTTGTTGACCAGTATCTACTTGTAAGAATTTTTCTCCAAATTAAAAAAAAATTTCATGAATTTTTCTTCCCATAGTCATTCAACGTTTGATTTATTTCTCTAAGCCTTCTAATACTAAATTGGATTATTTCTCTTTATTCCGCTCAATTATTTTTCTCTCTCCCCATTCCTTTTCCAAAATCTTTTACTCAAGTTGGAATCCACAACTTCCTTTAAAAATACTTTGTAATATTATGAATTTAACACCAACAGACATGAATATTTTTATTTTTTATTTATTTTATTTTTTAAAAATCTTACCTTCCATCTTGGAGCCAATACTGTGTATTGGTTCCAAGGCAGAAGAGTGGTAAGGGCTAGGCAATGGGGGTCAAGTGACTTTCCCAGGGTCACAGAGCTAAGAAGTGTCTGAGGCCAGATTTGAACCTAGGACCTCTCATCTCTAGGCCTGGCTCTCAATCCACTGAGCCACCCAGCTGCCCCCTGAATATTTTTATATACAAAGAACAGAAAAAAAGAGGACTGGGTATTTTCTATGATGTACTGATTTGTTTTCTCAAAGTTTATGACAAAGGTAGCATAGTAGTTCCAATGCTATTATTACTACGTCCCTCCTGAACTTTATATATATATATATATATATACATATATGTATAATACATGTATTACATATATGTATATTTGTATGAGCATATACATATATGTGTAAAGTTTCACTGATGCTTTTTATTTTTAGGGGAATGATGGATGATTATCATTATTCTCTACCTCATTCAGAGATCTTCCCACCAAAAAAAGAGATAAATGTAACCAGTATAATCAGACAAAATAAATCCACGCATAGGCCATAATGAAAAACATATCTCATTCTGCTCTGTTAGTCCACTGTGTCTCTGCAATGAGGCAGGAAGCATACTTCATTTTTTGTCTTCTATACTCACTTGTTTCATTAACCTGATCGAAGTTTTTAAGTCCTTCAAAGTGGTTTTCCTTTACAATGTTTTATTCATGATATAAATTGTTCCAGTTTTAACTGCTTCACTACATTAGGTCATAAAAGTCTTTCCAGGATTGCCCAACTCCTTTTTTCATCATTTCTTGTCACAATACTTTTCCATTAGTATCATATATAATAATTTATTCAGTTGTTTCCTAATTGATGGGTGCCTATTTTGCTTCAAGTACATTTCTTTAACCTTTTTGGCATATGTAAGCCTCACTGTTGTATCACTGGGTCAAAAGGTATGCCTAATATAACCCACTATGACCTAAGACAGCCCAATCCACTCAAACTCTAATTATTAGGAAGGTTTTCTTTATCTCACAAAAACATCTTCCTCTTTGCAACTTTTTACTCTTTGTTCTTAGTTCCATCCTCTGGAATAAAGCAAAAGTAATTCTATTCTTGTCTTCACAGACAGCCCTTATAATACACTTGTTCTTTTAATATCCTCAACATTTCATGTGATTCTTGTGGAGAACATGGAGATATATGTAGACAACAAATAATCAAATACTTTCTGGGGTAACTAATGGAATCGTGTCACACTGACACTGAACCATTTATAATGACTCTGGGTCTAAACACTGAAATCATGATGATTGGGGAAAGTCACAATAGGGAAGGGATACCTTTGTGTCTGTGTGTATATACACACACACATATAAATCCATATATGTATATATATGCACACATACACCCATATGTATTGTGATACTTAGATTAAGTCTACACTGCCCATCTTTAGATTTAATCACCAAAGGTGAGAGCACCTCCAGTTCTGGGAGGTCCATAATCCACATGTGCTAGAGTGGGTGACAAATCAGAATCAACTGACTGCCCTCTAGGCAGTACTATGAGAAGCATCTATTGTGATTGGACATGCAAACTAGGAGAAGAAGCACAGGAAGTGCCATATAAGTCACCCCTTTAAAAGAGGAAGGTCTTCTCCTGGAGAGGGTCTTCTAGTTTTCCTGGTTCGTGGAGGAGTGCTGGCTGGAATGCTGAGACCTTGGTGAGACTGTTTTAAATATCTTCTTTGAATTCCACATGGTGAGTTTAAAGACTGACTGAATCTCCCTGAACTTCTCTTAAGGAACTTCTTTTAATAGACTCTGTGAATGAAGCTTTGCTTCATTCACCTCCAGGCTTCTGGCCCTCTGACTCTTGGCTGAGGGTTAATTAGATCTACCTGGATTAATTAAAGGATCTTAGTAATTTACCTACTGTGTTAGATTCTTATTTCCTTATTTCCTCTCTCTCTTCTCAATTGTAAATAAACTTCCATAAAGCCAATTTTGACTTGAGGTTATTCCTAAATTGGGGAGATTTCCCCTGGCAACCACCTTTTAATATATTGAGCCCCCAAGCCCCCTTTTCCCCCTTACATTTTATAGAATACATATATATTTATCAAATTTGTAAATGACACAATACAACAAAGGGGTGGGAGTGGGGGAGATGAGGGGGAGATAAGAGTAAGGATTCAAAAGTATTTGCCAGGAAATGGCTCCAAATGAATAAAACAGCATCTTCTGGACATTTTCTCCTGCCTTTTTTTTTTATGGGTCACTGTTTTCTCTTGATTATTTTTCCATCTCTCCAGCTACTATTTCTGTCCCTTTGACTAGATAATCACTCACGCTCTAAGTTACTCTCTTAAATCTCAGTCTCAAATAGAATGTTTCAGACTGGATATCCCCAAAACACTTCAAATTCAATTCAAAAGAAAATTCATTATTTTTCCCCTAAAATCCATTCTTCGTGTTAATTTTCCTGTTTCTATAAAGGAAACCCCCACCCTTCCAGTCACCTACTTTGAAACTTTAGAGTCATCATTTACTCTTGACTCTCTGTCACGTAATACATCATTCGATTACTCTCCAAGAATTTATTCTTTACTACATGCCAGGCACT
Organism: Gracilinanus agilis; assembly: GCF_016433145.1. Lineage (NCBI taxonomy): Eukaryota > Metazoa > Chordata > Mammalia > Didelphimorphia > Didelphidae > Gracilinanus > Gracilinanus agilis. The sequence goes on from NC_058133.1 coordinate 142,842,126, forward strand.
AAGGTTGGTGTAGGGGGATACAAGTATAAAGAAAGAAACAATACCTATTTGAAAAGCACTTATGTTTTCAAGGAGGAAACAACAAATATATGTCTAATCAGTTACAAAGTCTTGTCAATTCCACCTCCAAATCTCTTATACCCAATTAGTAATCAAAAAGAATGTATTAAGTACTTGCTATGCACTAGGCATTGTATTGGGCTAAGTGCTGAGGATACAAAAATAACGAAATAGTCCCTCTTCTCAAGGAGTTTGTTTTATCAGAGAGGAAATGGGTACAGACATAGGTATTTGTGCCATATCCAGAATAAATATAGGTAGTTAAATGTTTTATGAGGAAGAGTATAGATATTTAGTGAAATTAGCACCCAGGCTGTCAGGCTGTCAGATAAGACCTGAATGTTCCAAGGATGGAATTATGGCTAGGAAGGAAGTAATTTCCTGAGAGACTCTGTTATGGCTGAGAGAGCATTTGGATTCTGAAAATTGTCTCCAGTGAAGAGCCCAGGAGAGAGTGGATTTGCCTCCCAGAAGAAACACCTGCCTGTGGGGAAATTCAAGTAGAGCTGGAGGATCAGACTTGGATTGGTGGACATCCCCAAGCTGAGTAAAGCTCCTTCATTTTATCCTTTGGGATTAATTTGGCTGGAACCTGTGCTCTTGGAATATACTTGGACTGAAACATTTTGAGCTACTGATCAAGATCATCAGATCATCTACGTGAGATTCCATTAGTGCCTTGTGTCCTGGCAACCTGCATAGTGTAGTGTAGGGATTTTCCAGACGTTTAACCTTTCACTCTGAATTTATCCCATAGTGCTTTAGAGTAGTGTGACCTCTCCCACCTCTTTTAATCCTAAATTAACTATTAAAAAGTGTTTTTTTAGGGGGCAGCTGGGTAGCTCAGTGGATTGAGAGTCAGGCCTAGAGACAGGAGGTCCTAGGTTCAAATCTGGCCTCAGACACTTCACAGCTGTGTGACCCTGGGAAAGTCACTTGACCCCCATTGCCCACCCTTACCACTCTTCCACCTAGGAGTCAATACACAGAAGTTAAGGGTTTAAAAAAAAGTGGTTTTTATTTCTATTGTGTTTTTCCCTATAGAAGTAAGGTATCCCTGGATGTTTTCATCTAAGTGGCAGTTCAATACCAACTGTCATTCACTCTCATTACCACAGCCCTTTTGTATTTGGTTAAGATTGTAATACATATACAACCTTCATTCTTCCTTCATCCCTTTGTCCCCAGAAGAATCCCTGTTTGTGTATTTGTGTTTATTTACCCACTTCAAATGTAAAGGATTTAGGAGGGCATTAGGCAGTTGTAGAGAAAGAAGTCAATAAAGGTTTCAGTGAGAAGGTGATGCTTGAGTTTTCAAGAAGTAAGTGTAAGATCAAGATGAGAATGGAGTATATTCTTATCCATGTCATGTGACCATGACCGCTTTCAGACCTTTCTAACCTGTCATCAGGACTATTGCAATAGTCCCCTCTTTAGTCTTCCTGCTGTTCATTTTTTCACTAATCCTCTACAAATTTCCAAAATTTTATTGCTAACACATAAGCCCAGCCATGTCACCATCCTGCTCACAAAGTCCATATATCTAACTTTATAGGATAAAATAAAAATTCTTTGATATTTAACATCTTTCATTATCAGGAACCAGTTTGTATTTCTAGGATTATGATACATTATTTCCCTTCAAAACTTTATATGCTAGCCAAAATGGTCCTCCTAGAAGCATTCCACAACCAGTCTCTGGATATTTGCATAGACTATTCCTCTGCCTGAAATGTTCATTATCTTCCTGACTACCCCTCTTAGAAATCCCCCTTCTAAGAAACACCATCCACATGCCTCTGGACATTCTTGACATTTCCACTTACTAATGCCCTCTCCCAAAATTGTTTTATGTTCACTTTATACGTATTTTAAGTTATTTGTGTTCAGACTATTTCCTTGAAGAGAATATAAGTTCTTTGAGGGTAGAAACCATTTTATTTTTGCTTTTTTATCCTTCATGAATAGCACAATGCCTGAAATATGATGTATATTTCATAACTGTTTATTGATTAACCAAAGTTTGCTCAGCCTCAATGTGTCTGCTCTGTGAAAACCCAGAAAAACACAAGGCATATAGATCAACCGATCAACTTGTGGCTTCAAAACATTAAAAAAATTTCACAGATTTTCTTGATCTATACTACTATTAAGGGTCTCTGTATAGTGACATGTTGAGCTATCTAGAGAAAATCCATTTGCAAAACCTACAGATAAACGGAACTTTAAGAAGAAAGCAGAAAGTTAGATATTTAAAGTTGGATAATATATGAATGGAGGTGATAATTGAAATGGTTGGACTGGGTGAGATTGAAAAGGGAGAGATTATATAAAAAGATTTTAGGACCAAGACCTTGAGGGATAACCAGATGTAGGGACCTGGGGAAGAAGTGCCTATGAAAGAAAAGGCAGGAAGACTGAACCAATGATTCTATATATTCTAAGATGTCATATGCATTAGCATAGAAATCTATTTCATTTGGAGAGATGTCATTTTATTTGGGGATCTGGGCCATTGATTTTATTGGTATAGGAGCCTTCAATGGGGAAATTATCTCTAGCAATGCAAAGTATTAGCTGTTTTACAAGTTATAACTTAGTAAGTTACATGAGGGCACAGAGACAGTAAGTAACTTTCTTAGGATTAAATAGCTAGTACCAATCAGAGGTAAGACTGAAAGTCAGGTCTTCTTGATTTTGAAGTCATCTCTCCCAAGTTGCCTCTGATCTAATTGATTGCTAGTAGGTTGATACAATGTTTTTTCAAACATCTAAACCAAGTTTTCACACAATGTACACCAGCGTGTGAAATATATTTTTACTGCTAATAGAAAGCAAATGTCCTAAATCCAAATGTCTCTTTTATGTAATAGTTAGACTGGAATAATCTAATGAATGACTCTGTGGATTATGTTATTTGGATTCTTTTCTATTCCTGGAAGCATCTTTACTAGTAGGAAATGTACCTGGAAACAGAATGACTTTAAACTCTATTCAGTCAACATTGTTTTTGTGCAAGATTAAGGAAGCTCCAGTAGCTACAGAGAATTCACATTGTTATAACCATAACCTAAATACCTAGAGACTTCTCTTGACCCACATAATAAGAATACTTTTCATTTATGTAGTATTGTAGGGAAACAAAGGATTTTTACACATGTTAACTCATTTGATGCTCATAGCCTTGTGAAAGGGTGCTGACTAAAGAGAGAAGCAATGTTATCTGCAAACCCAGCTGTGTAGGCAAGGTTCTCCTGACTATGTAGATTCCTTAGTTTCCCTGGGAACAGAGACCTTTCATGCAATGGTAACTAGTGCCAATAAGAACTGTGAAAGGAAAACGAATTGCCTATAAGCAGACCAGGGAATGGGACAGAATGGCCTGGCACTTATTCATCCAATAAGATAGATTGTAAGAAACAATATGTGTCTCTCATCTACCTGCTGCTTATCTCCATTACTTCAGTTTTACTTAGTTGATCAAGTTGTAGTGTTGAATATAGTTTGTAGTTTGACAGAGCCCAGACACCTCTGGTAAACTTCTGTATTCTGAGGAAAACTTCAGTACCACCATTCTAGTATATGTTTCATGGACTATACCCATAGTGGGAGTTTTATAAAATTATATAATCTCAGAGTTTTAAGGAATAACAGAAGCTATCTAGTTTTTATCTGATGAGGGATCACACTTACAATATGCATGTCACATATCTTCAAACCTTCTTTTCTCTCTCAGATAATGCCCTTGATTTGTACTTTACTAAAACAAAACAAACAAACAAAAAAGAGGTTTAGTCACCAAGATCTCCTTTCCCCTTTAGCCTCTTACCTCTACAGTGTTCTCCTTTATTATACTCTCTAACGAGGTGGTCATTTTCACTAAGGCTAAGACTTTAATATGTACTCTCTACCCTACTCCTATTCTGCAGCATCTTGGCCCTATTATCGTTGTTATCTCTAATCTAGCCTTCAGTCTTTCTATTGGTTCCTTCCTTGCTGCCTTAAAACATATCCACATCTTCCCTTCCATCCACACTATTATCCTTTTTTTCTTAACCTAGTTTTTCAGCCAAATATCTTTAAAAGTTCACTATCTTTGGTACCTCTACTTCCTTTCCTCTTACTCCCTAATGTCCCACAGTTCAGCTTCTGACTTCATCTTTCAAATTAATTTGCTCTTTCCAAAGTTACCAATGATCTTTTTTTTACTAATAATATCTAAATCTCCAAATCTAATAAATTCTTATCCTTCTTGACCTCTGCAGCATATGACATTTGACTATTCTCTCCTTAGATACTCTCTCTTTTGTGGGTTTTTTTTGTGTGTGTGATGGCTCTCCCTCATTTTTCCTACTAGCTGACTTTCCTTCTCAGTCTCTTCTGCTGATTTGTTATCAATGCCCACTGAAGTATATTGTAAGCTCGCTCTGTTCTGGGCTCTCTTTTATTTTTCTGTCTTTCTCTTTCAATTACCTCATGATGTCAACTAATACCTATATGAAGATGTTATACATGTGTATATATGCATGCATGTATATATGTATATTATGCATATCATGAGTATTATATATGCATGATTTTTGTTTTCCTGTAAGTATATATTTCTAGCCCATGACCTGCAGTACTAGATCATCAACTTTATATTGGACATTTCCAACTGAATGTTCCAGAGTCTTAATATGTACAAAAAAGAGTTCATTTTTCTCCCCCCAAATCACCCTTTTCTGAACTTTCCTCTATTAGCTTCAAGGTCTGAAACCATGGTGCCATCCTCAGCTCCCCAATCTAATGCCACATATACAAGCAGTCACTAAATCTTGTCATTTCTATCTTTTTAACATCTCTTGCATATACTCCTTTCCTCCATGCACATAGGAACTACTCTAGGTCTAGCCTTAATAGCTTTTCTCCTGGACTATTGCATAGCTTCATAAATTTTTTTTTAGTTCCAAATTCTTTCCCTCACTCAACTGCCTCCCCTACCCATTGAGAAAACTAGAAATAAAATACTCATTATACATAGGAAGTCATATAAGTCATAGTTCTTTTAAAGCCATACTTTTAAAAAAATGAAGGGAAAAATATGCTTTGCTCTATACTCTGAGTCCATTAGTTCTTTAACTATAGGTGAAGAGCATTTTTAGAATAATGAGTCCTTTGGAGCTGTGGTGGATCGTGGTAATCATCAGAGTTACCAAGTCTTACACAGTTGATTATCTTTACAATATTGATGTTTTTATGTGGTTTATTCTCTTTGTTCTGCTCACTTTACTTTTTAGTCTTTCTCAAAGATTTCTCAAACTATCCTCTGAACTTATACTATTAAAATATTCTATTACATTCATATATCATAACTTGTTCACTCATTACCTAATTCACGAACATTCCCTCAGTTTCCAATTCTTTGCCGTCACAAAAAAGGTTTTATACATATGGGTCCTAGACCTAATAGTAGTACCGATGGGTTAAAGGGTATACACAGTCTTATAATCCTTAAACCATAGTTCCAAATTGTTTTCCTGGATGGTTAGACTAGTTGAAAGCTCCAGTGGTGCTTGAGTACCTATTTTCTCCTATCTTTTCCAGATTTACCTTTTTCTTTTTCTGTCATCTTGGCTAATCTGATGGGTATGAGGTGATATCTCAGAATTGTTTCAATTGGCATTGATGAAAATTGCATCCTCTGAAAACTTACTGTTTATATAATTTTGACCATTTACCAACTGGAAATATCTGCAGTTTTCATAAACTGGCCTCGGTTCTCTATATATTTGTGGGAAATAACTTGCATTTATATGCATTCAACTAATTTCTTTGACTTTAAAAGTGAGGTCTTTATTTAGAGAGACTTAAAAATTTCTTGCATTGTTATGATTACTATGTATTATTCTCTATCTTATTTCCCCCATTTAGTTTTAGGTGATCCAATCCCCTAATTTGCTCTCTTTTCTATCAGCTGCAACCCCTTATCTGATTCCCTTTCTCCTCCCACTTTCCTGTACCGTAAGATAGATTTCTATACTGAATTGATTGTGTATGTTCTTCCCAAAGTGAGCCAATTCTGAGGAGAGTAGGATTCATGTGCCCCCTTCATCACCTCCCCATCTTCTCCTCCACTGTAAAGGCTCTTTCATGCTTCTTTTATGTACAATAATTTACCCCATTTTATTTTTCTCTTCCCTTTCTTTCCAATGAATTCCTCTTTCTTATGCCTAAATTTTATTTTTTCATATCATCCCACCATATTCCACTTTTACCCTTGCCCTATATGTATACTCCTTCTAACTGCCCTAATAATTATAAAGTTCTTAGGAGTTACAAGATGCAAAAAGTTTAACCTTATTGAGTGTCTTTTGATTCTTCTCTTCTGTTAATTTTTAAAATTCTTCTTTCTATTTATCTTTTTTATTCTTTTCTTGTCTTATATTTGAGAATCGAATTTTAAATTCAGTCCTAGTCTTTTCATTAGGAATATTTGAAAGTCCTCTACTTCATTGAAAACCCTTTTTCCATTAAGGGAATGTTCCATTTTGTTGGGTAAATGATTCTTGGTTGAAGCCTTAGCTCCTTTGCCATCTAATATCCTATTCTAGTCTGGTCTTTTAATGTAGAAGCTGCTAAATCTTATGTCATCCTTTTGCTCCACAATATTTGAATTGTTTCTTTTTGGCTGCTTGAAATATTTCCTACTTGACCTGAGACTTCTGGAATTTGGTTATAATATTCCTGGGAGTTATCTTTTTGTAGTCTTTTTCAGGAAGTGATTGGTAGATTCTATCAATTTCCATTTTGCCCTGTGTTTTTTGAATATCAGGATAGTTCTTCTGGATAATTTCTTGAAAGATAATGTCTAAACTCTTTTTGTGATCATAGCTTTCAGGTAATCCAATATTTTACATCTCAGTTATTTTCCAATAATATATTTATATTTTCATCTATTTTTTCCATTCTTTTGACTTTGTTTCTTGATGTCTCCTAGAGTCATTAGCATCCTCTTGAACAATTCTAATTTTTTTTAAGTTGAAGTTTTCTTTTTGTTATTTTTATATAAAAATTTACATTGACAGATACCTTTCTTTGCATCCTTATAACAAAGTGGTTTCCAAACTTTTTTGGCCTACCACTCCCTTTCCAGAAAAAAAATATCTCCACAAGGGAATCCCTTCTTTGTCCAGACCCATTTTTAAGTAAAATATTTAAAGAAAAAAAATCTTATGCCATATGCAAAAATAGAGAAAGAATTCATCCTCTTCAAGCTTCTTTTATGATACAAACATAATATTCTTTGGCACATAAAACAGCAGAAAAAGAAAATAGCAGACCAATATAATTAATAAATGTTGACATAATATGTTAAATATTAGAAAGGAGCTTATAACAAAATACTTTTTGAATTCACCATGATCAGTCCAGTTAAATGAGGAATGTAAGAATGCTTCAGCATTGGACAAACTATTAGTATATTTAATTACATAAAAATAATATCACAGAATTATATTAATAGATATAACAGAAGTCTAAAAAACAAAACATTTGTACTTATAATGTATATTTTAAAATATGGGAATATATGACCTAAGAACAAAAACATATGAAATCAGGAGCTTATATTTTTTTCAGAATGGATAAATGCTAAAAGCTTTTTTAGTAATATTATAATTAATTTGACAATGCCGACTTTCTCCACTAATCACTGACATAGTATTAGGCATATTACCAACATAATTATGGGTAAGGAGGAAAATGTCGGTTTACTTATTGAACCTTAAAGAAAAGTAAAACCCAAGAAAATAAATGGCTCCAGTAAGATGGAAAGATGAATGAAAACATTAAATGATTGCCACACATAAAGCATTATGCAAAGGACAGGAGATACAAATACTAAAGCAAGATATCCCTACCCTAGAAGAGCTTACATTCTAATAAAAAAAAGTAATATATGTGGGGACTAGTGGCCATGGAAGGAAGTTATGGTATGGGAAGCCACAAATATTGTGAGTGGAATAAGATTTGTGACACAATTTGGAGTTTACTTGGCAGAGATTTTCTAATGATCTGCCATTTCCTTCATGAGGTCTTATTACAGATGAGGAACTGAGATAAATAGGATTAAGTGACGAGCTCAGGTCATATAACTTGTAAGTAAATGAGACCAGATTTGAACTCAGGAAGATGAATCTTTATGACTTCAGATTTGACACTCTATGCCACCTAGCTACCCAAGTAATATAGTAGTCCATTAACACACTCTTTCCAGAAACCAAGGTACTAGTGATTTGAATGTGATTTTTAAAAAATTGTATCCAGATGATCCAGTTGAGAGAAGCAGAAAGGGAAAGGGTTTGTGTACCATAGTAATACACACATAATACATATGATACATAACACATAAAAATGTACCATCTTTAGCAATCAAATCTCAAGTTTGTAGCAATAATAAAGGAAGGAGAAGCAGTAAAGAAAATGGTTGGAGTGAAGACAAGAATGGGTGGTCCCAAGAAAGGCACAGACATAGAAGATAAGTCCACAAAAATCACAAACACTTTTGTATGTTAGTAATAAAATTGAGGAGGAAGAAAGAAGATGAATTATATTTAAGATAAAATACATTGAAATTTGCCATAAATACAATTATAATATAATTTTTACATAAAACAGAAGATGTAATATAATAATATAACATAATAATTATTATAGTTAAATTTATGTATGTTCTGAATATATATTATCTTAAATATAATTTTTCCTGTAGATATATTATTTATTCATAGTTTTTTATGTTGTCTCATCTATTAGACTGTAAGCTCTTCAAGAACAAAGACTCTTTTGCCTTTTTCTATATACTCAGTGCTTAGAACACAGCCTAACATAATGTGAGTTGACTGACAAACCAATCTCTCATGATCACATCTATTCCTTGTTTTAAGAATTGAACTCTAACCATAGTTGTGTTTTATTCCTATATTTTTTATGGCATAAGGCTTTGCATTCAGTTTACTTATTCATTTGGGACTTATTGTGGTTATATGGTTTAAAATGTTGGCTTTTCTTAAATTTTGTCAAAGGCCTTTCCATTTTATCAGTAACTCTTGTAAAGTAGGGCCAAGGTACCAAGGAATAACAGTTTATCATTTACTTTATGTGGAGAGCAATGGCTTGATTGATTTATTCCATCAACACCAATTTGTTCACATATATACACACATATGTGTAGATTTGCAAACTCATCAACTGTATAAATAAGTACAATTATTATCTCCATTTTGTATGTGAAGAAACTGAGATCTGAGAAGGTAGGATCACATAGCTAATAACTGTCAGAGGTGGGATTCAAAGCCAGGTTTCTTGATTCCAAGTATAACACTGTATACACTGTCACATTATCCCTCATAAAAAAACTTTCTCAAATGCCAAATTTCATGTACCTTATTTCCATTTTTCATTCAGTCTAGCCAGTCAAAAAAACAACAACAACCAAGTTTTGTCTGGTTAACAAATTCACATTTTCTCAAAGCACTTACTCTTTCAGCCTCAAACAATAATTTATTCCTTTAAAAGCACCTTATAAATCTCTCCCTCCCAAGAATCAATCAATCAATCTATTTTTCTTATTGGAGGAAATAAGATACTTGCTTAATCCTAAACTTAAAATATTTAATTTGATTTTTTCAGGTTCACTGGTAATAATCTCATTCACAAACTCTTTCATTGTTTTAGGACATTGTACATCTTCTATTGACAAGTACAGAAATATTATCTTCATTTTATAAATGAAGAAATAGACTCAAAGATGATAAGGAAAATGTTAATGGTAACATAACTAGTAAATATTTGGCTATGTTCATTTGTCTTGAGTTTTAGTCTGTTGTTAACTATGTTTTTATCTATTTTTCCTAGTTTAGCAATCTTTTTCTTGGTAGAAAAAAAATCAAAATAAGATTTAGAATAGTTCCCTGTCAACCATTATTATCATTCTATACATCTTAAGCAATAATACAATACTTCCTAATGTATGCCACTTGTCTCAGTAAAGCTTAAAAGGCCACTTTTTTGTACTTAGCCTTCATTAAAAATTTTAGTTCAGGGGCAGCTGGGTAGCTCAGTGGAGTGAGAGTCAGGCCTAGAGACCAGAGGTCCTAGGTTCAAACCCGGCCTCAGCCACTTCCCAGCTGTGTGACCCTGGGCAACTCACTTGACCCCCATTGCCCACCCTTACCAATCTTCCACCTATAAGACAATACACCGAAGTACAAGGGTTTAAAAAAATATATATATAAAAAAAAAATTTAGTTCAGGTTTCGGGTTAAGATGGCGGCAGAGTAAAAAGCAGCTCTTAACCTCTCCTGACCAAAACATACAAGACTCCTCAAGGGGACATAAAAACAAGTCCAGACAAATGGAGGAACCCCACAACAGGGTGCAACGTGGAAGGTATGTGGAATCAGGATATTTCCATGCTATAAAGGGGTGAAACAGCTCTCACTAAGTCGCGGGCTGAGCAACCTCCCCCCAAACCCCCTCCACACAAAACACCTATAGCACCAAAGCCAGCTAAAAAGAAATAGAGCAAGTTTGGGGCACCCATCAAGTCATTGGCAGCTCCAGGGCCTGTTCCTGAGAGCAGCAAGATTTAGGTCCCCAAAAAGCTAAAGAACGAGCACGAACTCTGAGCGCGGGCGCAGAGTGCAGTTACAGATGGAGGCGCAGGTGGAGGCAGACACAACACGAGCTAAGACTCTGAAACCCTGAGTGGGGAACCAGTGCAGACGGGTATACGACTGTGGAAGCAGCTCCCTGAGACTTGTAAAGAAACCTCCTGCAGAGGATCAAGCAAGGGGGTCCACCAGGGGGCTGGACCCCGGAAAAAACCAGACCTCAGACCTCAGGAGCCAAAAGATCGCAGACAGTTGCTGAGCAAGAGGATAAAGCTGAGAAGCTGCTGGGCTAATGGTGGCTACCCAGACTCAGGAAGTTCAGAAGAGAAAGATTAACAACAAGAAAAAGAAGTCTTTAACACTCGACAACTTTTACCCAGAGAAAATCCAGACAACCGAGCAAACAGAGGAGGAGAACAAACAAGCATCCGGACCCTCCTCAAATAAGGAAAACTCCTCACAAACTATGGAAGAGTTCAAAACTGAGATCCTGAGGAAGATGGAAGAGATCTGGCAAGAAAACAACAGTTTAAAAGGTAAAATCTTGCAATTGGAAAGTGAGGCTCAGAAATCAAATGAACTGATAAGCAAATTGAACCAGATTGAAAAAGAAAACCAAAAGATCATAGCTGAAAACCAGTCTCTAAAGGCTAGAATTGAGCAGTTAGAAGCTAATGATCTCTCAAGACAACAAGAACAAATAAAACAAAGTCAAAAGACTGAAAAAAATAGAAGTAAATATGAAATATCTCAATGAGAGAGTGACAGACCAAGAAAACCGGTCTAGAAGAGACAATTTGAGAATAATTGGTCTTCCAGAAAAACCAGAAATTAATAGAAACCTGGACTCCGTACTAAAAGAAATTATTCAGCAAAATTGCCCTGAAGTCCTACAACAAGAGGGCAATATAGACATTGAAAGGATTCATAGAACACCCACTACATTCAATCCAGATAAGAAAACGGCCAGAAATATAATTGTAAAATTCAAGAGCTTTCAAGCAAAGGAAAAAAATCTTACAAGAAGCCAGAAAGATACAATTCAAATATCAAGGAACACCAATCAGAATCACATAGGATCTGGCAGCCTCCACGCTAAAAGACTGTAAGGCCTGGAATACAATATTCAGAAAGGCAAGAGAGCTGAGCCTACAACCACGGATCAACTATCCATCAAAATTGACTATATATTTCCAGGGGAAAGTATGGGCATTCAACAAAATTGAAGAATTCCAAGTATTTGCACAGAAAAGACCGGGGCTAAATGGAAAGTTTGATATCCAACCACAAAAATCGAGAGAAACATGAAAAGGTAAATAAGAAACAGAGGGGAAAGAAAGAAAACTTACAATTTTTAAATTTGCCTTTTTAAGGGCCTCAGTAAGATCTAATTATCTGTATTGCTAGGTAGAGAAATGTTATATATAATTCTCTGTACTGAACTCTATTCACTATTATAGTATTCACTATTATAGTAATCAGAAAAATAATTCACAGGGTGAGGGTGGAATACTAAATAATCTAAGATGACATGGGGGATGGGAAAGAGGGGGTGAATAGCAGGGGACATCAAGAGAAACTTGAGTGAATAAGAAAAATGGGATATTCTATTACACACAAAGAGGGCATGGGAAGGAGAGGGGACAAATACTATTATAAGAAGGAGAGGAAGAGAGCATTAAGAGGTAATAATCAAACCTTACTCTCAGTGTAATCAACCCTGAGAGGGAAGAGTAGCTATACTATCCATTGGGACATAAAACTCTTATCTAACCCTTCTGAGAAAGTCAGAAGGGATAAACCAAGAGGAGCAGGGGAGTGGGCAGGTCAAAAAAAGGGAGGGGAGAAGAAGGGGGAGGGAATTCATAAGGCCTTTAAAAACAAAAAGAGAGGAAAAATAAGGGAGGGGGTAGGAAGGGAAGTCAGTCAAGGGAGGGGATAAGGGATAGTGGCTTAATAGCAAACCACTGGTTTAAAAGGAAATAGTATAAGAAAAAGGGGTAGGAATAGGGGAGGATACGAAAATGTCAGCAAATGCACAACTGATGATTATGGGATGTGAATGGGATGAACTCGCTCATAAATCAGAAGCAAATAGCAGAGTGGATTAGAAACCAAAATCCTACCATATGTTGTCTACAAGAAACACATATGAGACGGGTGGACATACACAAGTTTAAGGTTCAGGGCTTGAGCAAAATCCTTTGGGCGTCAAATGAGAAAAAGAAGACAGGGGTGGCTATTATGATTTCTGACAAAACCAAAGTAAAAATAGATATGATTAAAAAAGACAGGGAAGGTCATTACATCCTGATTAAAGGCAGTTTAAACAATGAGGAAATAATACTGCTCAGTATATATGCATCAAGTGGCATAGCATCCAAATTCATAAAGGAGAAACTGGCAGAGCGCAAGAAGGGAATAGATAGTAAAAACCATACTAGTGGGAGATCTAAATATTCCTCTTTCAGATCTAGATAAATCAAACCAAAAAATAAATAAGAAAGAGTTAAGAGAGGTGAATGAAGTCCTAGAAAAATTAGATTTAATTGATATATGGAGAAAAATAAATAGGGACAAAAAGGAATACACCTTCTTTTGAGCTGCACATGGCAAATTCACAAAGATTGACCATGTTATAGGGCATAGAATCATTGCAAACAAATGCAAAAGAGAAATAATAAATGTAACCTTCTCAGATAATAATGCAATAAAAATAATAATTAGTAAGGACACCTGGACAGGCAAATCAAAAACTAAATGGAAATTAAATAATATGATTCTCCAAAACCAATTTGTCAAAGAAGAAATCATAGAAACAATCAACAATTTCATTGAAGAGAATGACAATGATGAGACATCCTACCAAACTCTGTGGGATGCGGCCTAGGCAGTACTCAGGGGGAAATTTATATCCTTGAGTGTATATATTAACAAATTAAGGAGGGCAGAGATTAATGAATTGGGCATGCAACTCAAAAAAATTAGAAAGCGAGTAAATTAAAAATCCCCAGAAGGAAACTAAATTAGAAATAATAAAAATCAAGGGAGAAATTAATAAAATCAAAAGTAAAGGAACTATTGAATTAATAAATGAGACTAGAAGCTGGTATTTTGAAAAAACAGATAGGGGGCAGCTGGGTAGCTCAGTGGATTGAGAGCCAGGCCTAGAGACAGGAGGTCCTAGGTTCAAATCCGGCCTCAGACACTTCCCAGCTGTGTGACCCTGGGCAAGTCACTTGACCCCCATTGCCTACCCTTGCCAATCTTCCACCTATAAGTCAATACACAGAAGTTAAGGGTTTAAAATTAAAACAAAAAAATTAAAAAAAAAAACAGATAAAATAGACAAAGTACTGGTCAATCTAATAAAAAAAGGAAAGAAGAAAACCAAATTGACAGTATCAAAGATGAAAAGGGAGACCTCACCTCTAATGAAGGGGAAATTAAGGCAATCATTAAAAACTATTTTGCCCAATTATATGGCAATAAATATAACAATTTAGGAGATATGGATGAATATTTACAAAAATATAAACTGCCTAGATTAACAGCAGAAGAAATAGAATACCTAAATAATCCCATATCAGAAAAAGAAATTGAACAAGCCATCAAAGAACTCCCTAAGAAAAAATCGCCAGGGCCTGATGGATTCACAGGTGAATTCCATCAGACATTCAAAGAGTAACTAATCCCAATACTATACAAATTATTTGAAATGATAAACAAAGAAGGAGTCCTACCAAATTCCTTTTATGACACAAATATGGTACTGATTCCAAAGCCAGGGAGATCAAAACCAGAGAAAGAAAACTACAGACAAATCTCCCTAATGAACATAGATGCAAAAATCTTAAATAGAATACTAGCAAAGAGACTCCAGCAAGTAATTAAGAGGATCATCCACCATGATCAGGTGGGATTTTCACCAGGAATGCAAGGTTGGTTCAACATTAGGAAAACCATCCACATAATTGACCATATCAATAGTCTAACAAACAAAAATCACATGATTATCTCAATAGATGCGGAAAAAGCCTTTGACAAAACACAGCATCCATTCCTATTGAAAACACTGAAAAGTATAGGAATAGAAGGACCTTTCCTAAAAATAATAAACAGTATATACCTAAAA
>NC_058133.1:142865816-142893441 GCF_016433145.1 Gracilinanus agilis
ACATGGTTACATGATTCATGCTCCTACTTTCCCCTTCATCCCCCTCACTCCCCCCACCCATGGCCAACACACATTTCCACTGGTTTTGTCATGTGTCCTTGATCAAGACCTATTTCCAAATTGTTGATAGTTGCATTGGTGTGGTAGTTTCGAGTCTACATCCCTAATCATGTCCACCCCGACCCATGCGTTCAAACAGTATATGTTGAAGTTTTAATTGTTCAGTTTACTAATGGCTCATCCCTGCTAAAGACACTGGCCTTTCTTTCGTATTTGGTCCCAAGAGTTATCCAGTTTTCAAACCACTAGCTAGATTCTCATTTTGCAGATTCCTCTTGTGAATCACGAATCTACTGTAAAACAAAGTTTCTGGAGTATAAGAATTCCTCTCAAGGAGGGTTTGAACCTAATGCAAATGGATTTTTGATTACTTAATTTTGGTCCATTCGCTTAACCCAGAAATCTTATTTTTCTTTTGGATTTCAAATGGAATTAACTTGTTAACTTAGCAAGTTAACTGATTTTTAAAAAAATATTTAGCTAACTCGTTTTGATACCATGTAACTCCGTGGCCCAGTGGAATCAGAAAGACTTAGTGAATTCAAATCCAATCTCAGATACTTACTAGTTGTGTGACTTTAGTCAAGTCATTTAACCCTTTTGCCTCAATTCTTGATCTATAAAATAAGCTGGAGAAGGGGACTGCAAACCACTCCAGTATCTTGGCTTTGAAAACCCAAAATGGGGTCATAAAGAGTCAGATATGAGTGAAACAATTGATGGACAACAATAAATTCAATAACTTTGTTGATAATTGTTTAGGTTCTCTGTATCTTTTATGTCAGTTTAATAACTACATTGATATCATGCCAAAATAATTGAATAGAAACTAAAAAATGTAGTCCATTGCAAGTTGCTTTGTCTGCCTGATGCCCAACAAGAAATTTGGCAGATTTTTTTTTCTTCACACTGAACTAACTAAATTAAATAGTTGCTTTGGCATGGTTTACTCTCTAGATGACTGAGTCTGTCTTTTAGAGAGTTATTAGCATAGAGACATCAGCATAAGGAATAGTTGATAAATGTAGAAATGGTTTTGGTATCTTGAACTTTGCCAAATAAGAGAGGCTATATGAATCAGCATTTCCATTATTTCCTAATATATGTCCCTGCCTATGAGGAAATTACAATCCTTTAAACTGAACAATTTAGTGTCAATACTGGAGGTATTCTTCCAGCAGAGACTAGGGAACCATTTATCAGGGCCTTTTTATATACAGGTCACAGAATTTTTAAAGGTATAATGGACACCACAAGCCATCTAGTCTTACTTGAAAAAAGAATGCTTACTACAACATAAGCCAGGAGTGATTGTCTCCTCTTTTTCTTGTTGAGGGGGATCCAACTCATTCCATTTTTTTAATGGCTTCAATTGTTAGGCAGTTTTTCCTTCATTTACCTCTATTTAGTTTCTGTCCATTGTTTCTGGTTCTTCACCCTGGAGACAAACATAACAAGTGGAATTTTCCCTTCCACATGACAGCAGGTATGCCAGCTCCATTCCCCATCTTTTAAGGCTACACATCCAGAGCTCTCTCAACTGATTTTCATGTGGCATGAATGGAACACCTTTACTACCCTCGTTGCCCTCCTCTGGATATCCTCCTGTGGTTCCCAGTCTTGAACATAGTATTCTAGATATAGTTGAACCAGGACAGAACAGAGGATAATCACCTTCTTGTTCCTGGGTTCTGTGATTTTCATTGTAGCCCTAGATCATATTGTCTTTTGGGGGTAACATATCATACTGACAATGATTATCAAGGTTTCAGTTCACTGAAACATTCAAATCTTTTTCAGACAAACTATTCTCTAACCATGCCTCGCTTTTTTTGTATTTGTGAAATTCATTCTTTCAAATCAAATATAGTATAAAACTTTCCCATCAGTCCTATTATCACCTGATTAGATTCAACTCAATACTCTAACTCATAGGTATCAAATTCAAATACAAATAGCAGTCACTAATCTATACAAAAGAATACAGGAGGACTACAAATTGATTCAGTTTAAAAATGTAATATTTATGTTTTATTGCATTTTTATTATTTTCTTGAATATTTCCCACTTACCTTTTAATCTGGTTTGGGCCACACTCAGGAGTATTATGGGGCTCATGTGTCTGTGAGTTCCATGTTTGACACCTCTGCTCTAGTCCATCAAGATCTTTTTTATCCTGATTGCCATCTAGTTAGCTCTTACTCCCATCTTTGCATAATTTGCCAATTTGATAAACATGTCATCTATACCTTTGTCCAAGTCATCAATAAAATATGCATGCTAAACAGTTCAAGGCCAACCAAAGATCCCTGGGATTCTCCACTGGAGAGCTTCTTTCCAATTGACTTCCCATTGATTTCTCAATGATTCCCATCAATTACTCTTTGAATCAGATCATTTAACCAGTTCTAAATCCACCTAATTGTATTATTATTTATTTAGCCCAGAGGTACCAAAATCAGACCAACAATACAGACAATAATAATTCATGGTTTTTCTAAACCAATAGTGGCCCAAAGGTATCAGTTTCTATTTGAATTTAACAAAACTGAATTTTAGTTCACATTGTAACATGTTTTTCAGAAGAACAAGATGATATTTTATCAAATGCAGTCAGCCTAGTTAGGGTCATAAATTTAGGACTTGACGGGACTTTAGAGGCCATCTAGTAAAAGCTGTAGCTAGTGACAGAGGTGATATTGGAACTTCCATCCTCTGACTCTATTCTCTAAATCTCACCTCTGAATTTAAATCCAGCATTATTTTGTACTACATGTTGCTTTAAACTTTAAGTACAATACAGTGATCCTTCACCTATTGTAGGCGTTAAGTTCCAGAGACCTCCATGATAGTTGAAAATACTCGAAGTTGCGATATTATATTAATTTTATTATTTATATATATTTTAAGGCTTTATAAACCCTTCCCACTCTCCTATAAACCTTTTCCACACTTATTAGCCTACAGTCCTTGAGCCAATCAGCACCCAGGATACAGAACACAGTGTTGTGGTTGGTTGCTTTTCATTCCATCAGCCAATAGTGTACCATGATAAATATAACTCCCTGATACAGAATTATATAATTATATTTAAAAACAGTGATACAATGAAGCTGGGATAAGTGAACCTTGATACAATGAGGGCAACTGTATTCCCCAATCTATCAGTTTACTAATCCTGTCAAAAAATGAATTAGTTTTAGCAAGACCTCCTCTTGAGAAATCCATGCTGGTTCTTTGTAATTACTGTTTCCTTTTTGAAATATTCACTAATCATCTTTTTTGGCTTCTCCTTCCCTGCTTTAGTTATCTTTAGAATTCTATCGGAAAATTATATCAAGCTCACTGGCTTATTGCTTTCAAATTTTATTCTACTCCTTCCTTCTTTCTTCCATTCCTCCCTCACTTCCTTCATTCTTTCCTTCCTTCTTTCTATTTCTCTCTTCCATTCATTTTGTGTCACAACAATCCTAAAACTCTCTGGTTGTCTAAATCTGGCCTTTCTAATCTAGCCATATTTTCTCCTTCTGCCTCCTTTTTTTGGATACCCTCCTCTATCTAAGTCAGGGGTCGACAACCTTTTTGGCCGTGAGAGCCATAAACGCCACATTTTTAAAAATGTAATTTCGTGAGAGCCGTATAGTGCTCACAGTGCATGCTCCTGTAACAGCGCCTAAAAAAAATAGACTTTATGGCTCCTGCAGAAAGAGCCATATGTTGCCAACCCCTGTTCTAAGGAATTCTCTATGCCTGTACTCTCACTAATTGGAAATGATTATGTCATCTATAACATCAGAAGTAAAGAATCAGTCATATATTCCTGATAGACATTACAATCCAGACTATCCCCCAGTGAACTAAGAGTGCATAATCCTTTTACAACTTAGATCCTAGGGCAGGATTATTGATTCTAACACTTTTCTTTCTGGAAAGAAAATCATCTTCTCTAAGGTCCACATACCTCTTACACCAAGTTGAACATTAATACTGTCTCTGTAAAGATCTTTTTGTAAACTTGTCTCTTAGTAACTATGATTTGATGCATCTTTACCTCCTTTTCATTCTTGTCTCCAACCCCAGGGTGTCCCAAATTAAGTACAAATCTCTATAACTATTCAGGAATTGATTGAATTTTGTTTTTTACAAATCTGATATTCTGGGGTTTTTTTCTTTTAAGGCTTCACGAAGCTAGTTGGGAGAGAGATATGGGTAGATCACTGAGACACTAAATTTTTTCTAAAATTTCTCAAAAACTTATTTGCCAGTATTGGGATTTTAGATTTGATTTCTTCTGTTTTGGAAGGTGGGGGAGAAGAAGTCAGACTACTCAACAGAGCCTTCACAAATAATAATTGGATTGCATCTGGGATCTAAAATGGCCAAAGTAAGGGATGCTCAGCACACACAAATCCTCCAAACACAAAAAAATAGAAAATAAAGCATTTCAACACAAAAGAATGTCAGAGGGACATGTCTGACTGATGTGAGAGGGAAAAGTACCCTAGTGAGTGCTGTATAGAGGGAGCTTATAGAGCAAACACCTGTACAGCCTTCATTGCCTTCAAGTATCCTGGGCCAACAAAACAGGAGAAGCCCAAGACCAGTCAGCCATAAGGAAACCCTAGGTAAGGAAACTTCAAGGAGCAGCCTTACACATGGCCTGAGGCAACAAGACAGGGAGGAGCAACCCAAAGCTATCCCTACCCATTTCCACCATGACCTGAGGTAATGAAAGAGCAGATGGTAAATAGCCCACATAGTAGACATCAGGGAAACTGAAAGTAGAGGGAGTGGAATCCAGCTGGAAAAAAACTGCTATAAGCCTCCCTCCAAAAAGCCAGCTAATCTACCCCCTGGAAGTACACTATAAGAACCCAAAGATAGCCAAGTAACTAATAGCAATTTACCTGTAGAAATCATTCAGGCTTATTTATTTGTTTGTTTGTTTGTTTATTTATTTGTGTGTTGTCTGAAGGGAAAGCAAAAGGGAAGACATGAGATGAATTAGCCATGTAGAATTAACTGTTTAAAAATGTTATTTATTTTAACATTTTCTTCTTTTTAAATTTTGAGTTGTAGATTCTTGTCTTCCTCTCATTCTTCTCCCATCTGCCTAGAAGGAAAACAATATTATCTATATCACAAAAAAGCAAGAAAAACAAAACAAACTTCAATTTGCACTTAAGAGTTCATCAGTTATTTCTCAGAAGGTAGATAGCATTTTTTTTTATCATAAGTCCTTTGAAATTGTCTTGGATCATTGTGTTTATTAGAGTAGCCAAGTCTGTCATGGTTGAGCATCATTACAGTATTGCTGTTATTAGACACAATGATCTCCTGGTTCATTTCCACTTTACATTGCATCAGTATACATAAGTTTTGCCATGTTTTTCTGAAACCACCCCCCCTCAATATATCACAATAGTACTCCATGATAATCATATGCAATTTGTTTAAAGATTTAGCATCTTCTCAATTTCTAATTCATTGCCACTATAAAAAGAAGGACTGTAAATATTTTTGTGCATATATCCTTTCACTTTTTCTTTTATTTCTTTGAGGTATAGACTTAATAGTATTATTGCCAGATCAAAGGGAATGCAGTTTTAAAGCCTTTTGGGGATACTTCCAGATTATTCTCCAAAATGGTTGGACCAGTTCACTAAACCACCAACAGTTCTTTAATATGTCCATTTTCCCTCATCCCCTCCAACATTTATTATTCCTGATAAGTTGGAGGTGGCACCACCAAGTTGTTTTAATTTGTCTTTCTCCAATCTAAAGTGATTTAGATAATTTTTTTCCGATGACTATAGCCTTGATTTCTTTTTCTAAAAACTATGTTTTTATCCTCTGACCATTTATCATTTGGGGAATGGCTGTCATCTTAGAGAGTTCTTTTGATTCAGTTCTTATATATTTTTATTAATTTTTTATTTTTATATATTTTTATTAAAAATATATAAGAACTGAATCAAAAGAACTCTCTCATATTTATTACATGATCTTTGTTAGAGAAACTTGCTATAACCCTTTTTGATATTATTTCATTGTCTCTTTTTATCCTGTCCCTTGTTATGCTTGAATTTGGGAAAGGTGTTAGGTTAAAGGAGATTTGGAAGGGATGTAGTCAGGGACTTGCTAGGTAAGTAATATGATTTGCAGGTAGGATGTAATAGTGAGATCCAGGATATAATATGAGGCTGAAGTCAGGGAGTATAGCACTGAAGGGAACAAAGATTTTCAGGGAGAAGAGGAATTAATCTAAACAGGCAAAGAACAGCAGGGTTTATAGACTAGGACTTAGACTAAAGACAAACTGAGAGAAATAGACTGAACTGAAATTAACTACAGGCTTTAGTTAATTTCACAGGAAGGGACTTGTTTTGCAGTTACACCTTCCTTCAAGATGGATACCCCGGTTTCCCCTCAAGCCCAGAGAATGTTGATTCTATTCCTCTTCTTCTTACTAATTACTGACAAAGTAACTAACAGGTCTGTTTTAAACACAAAAGGGGTTTATTGTCTTCTCAGGTTAAATTGTCAGGTAAAAGGAATTAAAGGAAGCCCTAAAGGTTGCTTAAAGAAACCTCAGGTGGGGGAAGGGAAGCAGAGATGGGGTTTGAGCAAGGTTCTGCCCTGACTCATCTCTCAAGGTGATCTTGAAATCAAAAGGGATTATGATGATGACTACCTAACCTCTCTAGATAAAGTACTGCAAGAGAATAGCTGAACCCTCACAGATTTGAAACTACTCTCTGATTCACTCTCCTTACTCACTCCTCACAGACATTTAGGTAAGGGAAGGAAGGTAGGGAAATGAGGTAGAGTATGGAGATTCAAAGATTTTATCTAAATTAACAAATCTCAAAAAACACTCCAAAACTAGGCTAAGTTTCAATCTCAAGCAGGAGAAAAAGCAGCTTGGCTGGCCCTGGTTCTCTCTCCATGAGGTCCCAGGTCCAACTGAAACTTTCTTCCAAGATTCTAAACTCCTAACTGACTTCAGAACTCAGCCAAAGCCTGCAAAACTGCTCTGTCCCCCTCTCTCTGTACTACACCCTCCTCAAAAATCCATTTTGCTTCTGACCACTGCTTCTCTTAATCTGCTCTTTCTTCTATAATTCCTCTCCCATCCCTAATTTCCTTTCCCCCCTACTTCTCTATTGGTTAAACTACATTTCTATACATATCTGAATGTGTGTATATACATACATACGTATATATATATATATATATATACATATATATATATATACACACACGCACATCTATATGTATATATATTTATATTCTTCCATCTTTCTGCTGTGCACACCTGCAAATCAGTAGTTGGTTTAAATTCAGTAATGTGATAACATTTTTTCAATGTGAAATATAGTTAAGTTTTGCATGTTACCTATCTTCACATATATTAGCTGTTACAAATGGGTTAAATAATTCATTTTTCTCATCTTTAGCTCTAAAAGCAGCTTGAAATAAACTTCCTTAGAAAAGTAAAACTGTTTTCCCTTTGATCCATGTTTTGGTAAATCTATTTTGAAGGGGAAAATTCTGGTGCTTTGTCATAATGAAGACATATTGGCTCTTTTCATACCAACCCCATACCCCAGTTTCAGTGTTAGGACAGGATGGAGCTAGCTGCAGGATACCATACACCCAATTTCTTTTTTTAATTGAATTTTATTTTTCATTTACATGTAGAAACAATTTTTGACAATTGTTTTCTGGCTTTTTTTTTGCAATTCATACTCTCTCCTTCTTTCCCTCCTTCCCTTCCCCTCTCCAAGAAATAGTGTAATATAGGTTATGTGCTTTCATGTAATATATATTTCCATAGCCCCACATCATGACCAAAGACACATACTAGATATTAAAAACAAAAATTCATGAAGGAAATAAACTGAAGGATGAAATGATTTCCTTTGCAATCAGATTCCAATAGTTCTTCTGTTGGCTGTGGGTAGTGTGGTTTTTTTTTTTTTTTGTTTTGTTTTGTTTTGTTTTGTTTTTTTTAAATCATGAGTCCCTTGGGGTTATTTTGGAAACTTGATTTGCTGATAATAGTTTAGTCCTTCACAGTGGGTCATCATATAATGTTTCTTTTACTGTATAAATTCTTTTTTCTGTTAATTTCCCTTTGGATCAGTTCATATGTCTTTCCAGTTTTTTCTGAACTCATCTTGTTCATTATTTCTTACAGTAAAAGTTCCTATTACAACCATACACCACAATTTGTTCCACCATTCCCAACTGATGGACCCACCTTCACCAGAATCTCGAGAATAAAGATCTTTTTTTCCTTTTTATTTGTACTTAACACATGGGAGATATATAAGTAGTATATATAATATGTATTTTTATATGTATGTATATTATACATGTAGTCCTGCATATTACTTAGCTCCAAACCCTTCTACTATTGTTTAGATTTGTAGCCTCTGATGTTAGGCATTTAAGTATTTTCATATTCTTTGGAAGATATAGTAACAGACATCATTCAACAACATTCTGATCATTACTATTAAACAAGACAAAAAAAGAGACATCTCTTTGCCAAAGATATTTCAGTACCATCATTTGCTGATTGATAATAATAGGAGAGAGGTTCTATATGGAATATGAGGGAATACTCTTTCTGGATAATATTGTGATAGATATACACATCAAACTTAGAAACATTGCAGAGCACCATAAATGAGATTAATAATCACTTAAAAGAATTTGCAGTTATCCATACAATAAAATTCAAGTGGATGAAGAGTACTTAATGTCTAGGCTATGATATCCTCCATGAGCACATGAAATAGATATTTCAAATGAACAGTGAGTTCAGCCCAGAATTAAACAGGAGGAAGAAAGTTAGTTGCAAGTTTACTTTTTTGGGAAATTACATTGCTTTTCATGATCACAATCTTTTCTATACGATGAAAGGCCACAGTTTTTCTTCCTAGAATATTAAATAGCTGGGGCCAACTGGGTGGCTCAGTGAATTGAGAGCATACCTAGAGATGGAGGTCTTAGGTTCAAATCTGACCTCAGATACTTCCTAGCTGTGTGACCCTGGGCAAGTCACTTAACCCCCATTGCCTAGCCCTTACCACCCTTCTGTCTTGGACCCAATACACAGTATTGACTCCAAGACAGAAGGTAAGGGTTTAAAAAAAAGAGAATATTAAATATCTAAGAGTAAATGAATTTCATAGTGTTCAATGAACTGAGGCTGAAATCACCAAAAGAACATTGGAAAGGCTTATAGGGAGTATGAACTGGCTGCAATGCATTACAAATAAAGAATTATGTAGAATAATGTGAATGATATAGAAGGATAATTAGATAATTAGAGAAATGTACTACTGGGAAAAATATTGGCCAAGTGCTGTTAAGGGAGGAACAACCAATGTAAGCATTTTCCATTGGTAAACTCTGCATGATCAGGGGAATTCAAGAAAGATCCCTGCCATATTTGCTAGGCTTTATGAAGCAAACTCATAAGATGATGTGGACAAGAGAAGCACAGGATAGACAGGTATGGATGGATTACAGTCTGTATCACCATCCCCAAAGGATAAGAGTTCAGGTCTAAGTATATGATAAACCCAAAGATCCTAGCTTTTGGGAAAAGAATCCACTGTTTGACAAAAACTGCTGGGAAAATTAGAAAACAGTATGGGAGAGATTAGGTCTAGCTCAACATCTCACACCCTATACCAAGATAAATTCAGAATGGATAAACTACTTAAATATAAAGAAGGGAGCGGGGCTGCTGGGTGGGTCAGTGGATTGAGAACCAGGCCTAGAGATGGGAGATCCTAGGTTCAAATCTGGCCTCAGACACTTCCTAGCTGTGTGAACCTGGGCAAGTCACTTAACCCCCATTGTGGAGCCCTTACCTCTCTTCCGCCTTGGACCCAATACACAGTATTGACTCCAAGATGGAAGGTAAGGGTTTAAAAAAAAGGCAAGGGTTTAAAAAAAAAGTAAATACAAAGAAGGAAACTATAAATAAGTTAGGTGAACATAGAATCATATATACCTGTTAGATCTGTGGGAAAGAAAAGAATTTAAGACTAACCAAGAAATAGAGAATATCACAAAATATAAAATGAATAATTTTGATTATATTAAATTTAAAAGTTTTTGTGCAAACAAAACCAATGCATCCAAAATTAGATGGGAAGCAACAAGTTGGGGAAAAAAATCTTTATAACAAAAACCTCTGACAAAGGTCTAATTTCTCAAATATATAAGGAATTAAGTCAATTATACATAAAATCAAGTCATTCCCCAATTGATAATTGGGCAAGGGACATGAATAGTTTTCAGATTAAGAAGTCAAAGCTATCAATAAGCACAGGAAAAAGTGTTCTAAATCTCTTAAAACTAGAGAAATGCAAATCAAAACTACTCTGAGGTACCACCTCACACCTAGCAGTTTGGCTAATATGACAGCAAAGGAAAATAACAAATGTTGGAGGGGGGTGTTGTGTAAATGGAATTAGCTCAAGCCCATTCATAGTTAAAACTCTAGCCACCGGAGATAATGTCATCCCCACCTCCCTTAGTGGGGAGGGGAGATGAGTTACCCACACGTGACAATAAGTAGCAAATCAAGAACAAGGTACTGCCCTTTGGGCAGTCCAAAACAGTGTTGAGGATGCCATTTGTCCACTTGAATTAGAGGTGGACCTCTAGGAAGTGACGAAAGCTGCTGACCTTTAAATATGATGGTAACTTCCTGTTGTGGCAGTTCCCACTTTGAACTTGGTGCTGAAGGATCTCTGCTGAGACCTCAGGCAGCTTCCCCTCTGAATTGTCAAGTGGATAAGTTAGGCTGACTCCCTTTCGCCTACCTTGGCATTTCCAGAACCTCTACCTCAAGGAGGCTTCTTTATCTTTCTAATTGCTAGGCCTTGTGACTAGTAGCCTAGTTTAATTAGACTTTTAACCCTCTCTCAGTCCGGACCTCTGCTGGTCTGGGCCAGACTCTCCCTCTCTCTATTTTCCTACCTTCTACCTTCCCAAAATTGTAAATAAACTACCATAAAATGCATCCTGACTTTGGTCTATTTTAATTATGGAATCAATCTGAATTTGGTTGATTCCTGACGACCACACCTTAAATATAATATCTAATTTTCCCTCTTACAGTGTGGCAAAATTGGGACATTAATGCATTGCTGGTGGAGTTGTGAATTGATCCAACCATTCTGGATGGCAATTTGGAACTACACCCAAAGGGTACAAAAAGACTGTCTGCTCTTTGATCCAGCTATAACACTACTGGGTTTATACCCCAAAGAGATCATAGGGGAAAAGATTTGTACAAAAATACTTATAGCCGCACTCTTTGTGGTGGCAAAAAATTGGAAAATGAGGGAACGTCCTTCAATTGCAGAATGGCTGAACAAATTGTGGTATCCGCTGGTGATGGAATACTATTGTGCTAAAAGGAATAATGAACTGGAGGTATTCCATGTGAAATGGAACAACCTCCAGGAATTGATGCAGAGCAAAAGGAGGAAAACCAGAAGAATGTGGTACACAGAGACAGATACACTGTGGCATAATCAAATGTAATGGACTTCTTTACTGGCAGCAATGCAATGACCCAGGACAATTCTGAGGGATTTATGGAAAAGAACGCTACCCACATTCAGAGAAATAACTGTGGAAGCAGAAACACAGAAGAAAAGCATTTTCTTGATCACATTATTCATAGGGGACATGATTGGGGATGTAGACTCTAAATGACCACTCTATTGCAGATATTAATAATATGGAAAATAGGTCTTGATCAATAATGCATGTAAAACCCAGTTAAATTGCTCTTGGTTACAGGAGGTGGGGAAGATGGGAAGGGAGAGAATATGGATCATGTAACCATGGAAAAATATTCTGAATTAACCAAATAAATAAATTTGGGGGGAAAAAGAGTTCGGGTCTACTAAAGTGTGCTGAAATAACCAGGCAGTACTTTTATTTCCCAAGCTCTTATTGTTGTTCAGTTGTTTCAGTCATGTGTGGCTCTTCTTGACCCCATTTGGGGTTTTCTTGGCAAAGAAACTGGAGTGGTTTTGCCATTTCCTACTTCAGCTCATTTTATAGATTAGGAAACTGAAGCAAACAAGAGTTAAGAGACTTGCTCAGGGTCCCACAGTCAGTCAGTGTTGGAGACCAAGATGAGTTTTCCTGACTCCAGACCTGGCAGTTAATCCACTATACCACCTAGATGCCTAAACTAGGAAGAGTATTATTTAGGAGTCATGTTAACAGAATGCCACATAATCTCCATCCCAGATTCTTCCCCTTGTCATTCTGGTTAATCACAAACTCAAATATTTCAGAGTTCCCAGGTTGGAACACTCTATATCATGCTGTCCTAAATCCCCTTCATTGTTTTTTAAAAGAAAAATTAATTAGGAGATGAGTTTTGCCTGTCAGTGGACTGGTAGGGAAATTATGTTATAAAATTAGGTATCAAACTTCATACTTACTATTGTAACCTATTACTGAATAGTTTGAATATGGCCTCAGGTGTTGATTTTTGAAATGCAAATACAGCTTAATTAGACACCCCTGCTGAGGCTGCTGCATTCTCCTCCCACATTCACTGTTGGTTTTATAGTGTGATTATCCTAACTTTCCATTCTAACTTCCCAAACCAAATTATTCTCATATACCACTGCCTCTGCTTTGTGTTGGCATTCTCTGGATTCATGTTTCATCTCCTCAGCTAAACTATGTTTTTGAGGATGGGGTCCATAGCTTCCTTTTTCTTCTTCCCATTAAGCATGGCACAGTGCCATGTGTGTATAAATCACTTAATAAATATCTGAATGAATGAAATATAAAAATGAATCCAGTTTCAAAGGCATTAACTATGTTGTATTCCAATTCCTAAAAATAATTATCTATTTTTATTTCTGAAGTGCCATACCTTCTAAAGGAAGACTAGTAAATAACTTCCTACCTCCCTTTTATTTTTATTTATTTATTTTTTAAACCCTTACCTTCCATCTTGGAGTCAATACTGTGTATTGGGTCCAAGGCGGAAAAGTGGTAAGGGTAGGCAATGGGGATCAAGTGACTTGCCCAGGGTCACACAGCTGAGAAGTGTCTGAGGTCACATTTGAACCTAGGACCTCCCATCTCTAGGCCTGGCTCTCATTCCACTAAGCTACCCAGCTGCCCCCTCTACCTCCCTTTTAAAGCATTGTTATTTTAAAAAAATCTATTTTGAAAATTTTTGTTCTGGTATAAACTTGGATTTTAGTAACATTGAGTCCCTTTAACAGAAAGTAGGTAAAATCAGATGCCTTACTGTAAAAAGCTGCAGAGCTCCTCGGGAAATTATTTAATGAGAAAAGGTAAGCATTGGATTTGAGGAGAAGTAATTAGTAAATACCTAACAGCTAAGCTCTCTGATGAGAAGGAAGATATAATCTAAAGCAACTTGGAAACTATTTGCCAGAAAAATACTGACTGGAAAAATTCAATGACAAGGTTTTTATACAAACCACAGACCTCAAGCCTAGATATATATTCTTTCTCTTTCTGATTTGCTATCAGGTTAGAGAAAAATGCTGGAAAGTCAGAGGAAGCATTGAAAGTTCATTTGGTTCAATCCAATAATATTGATTTGAGTGCCCATGACTTATCCTAGTTTCTGAAATGATATAGATGAAAAACACATTCTCTGTCCTTAAGAAACTTAGAATCTACCGGGGAAAATGTGCATGTGTTGGGAAAATGGATGTTGTGGGGATGGGACATGTACCCAAATAAATATAATTCAAGCTAGAAAATGAGAGGAGAAAAGGAAAGGATTAGATAGAGATAAAGTAGAAAAACTAAAGGAAAAAATATTTCCAGCTTGTGGTATCATAGAAGGCTGTATGGAGAAAAGAATCCCTTAGCTAAGCCTTAAAAGAAGAGAAAGAGTTTGAGAGAGATAAGGAAGATAGGTGTGTTCTAGGCATGAATGGGTGACTGACAGTCTGAATGCAAAAAGGCCAGAGGCAACAGGTCTAATTCTGAGATAAGTAAATAGTCCACTTTTGCCAGAGCAGTAAGTATCTGGGAAAAAAAGTCATGTAAAATAAGGCCTTTAATGAAGATTGGAGCTAATTGATTCAGGGCTTTAAATGCCAGACTTAGGGATTTGCATTTTATCCTCTAGGCAATAGATAGACTTAGAAAGTTTTTGTGTGGGAAGAGTGACATAGATAAGTATGTTAATAAGATTACTTTTAGCCTCTTGTGAAGAATGGATTGGAGGACAAAAAATAGAAGGCAAGAAAATATCTAGAAGGCTACTAGGCCAGAAATGATTATCACATCCTTAAGTATACTGGTACTAGGGGTGGCTCAGTGGGTTGAGAGCCAGGCCTAGAGACAGGATGTCTTAGGTTCAAATCTGACCTTATACTCTTCCTAACTGTGTGACCCTGGGCAAGTCACTTAACCCCCACTTTCTAGCCTTTACCATTCTTCAGCCTCTGAACCATTGTATGGATTCTAAGACATAAGATAAGGGTTAAAAAAAAATTTTTTTTTAAAGAACACTGGTAATATGAGCAATCTGTCCTATTACAGGATGGAATGAAGTAAAATCACAGTCTTCTATTTGATTAGGCAGACACATAAAGTTCTTTTCAGATAGAGAGAAATCAAAGGCTAGGCAGAAACTCTGCAAGGAATTTTGACAAGAATCTACTCTAAAATATGACAGAGTTATAAAAATAAATTCCAAGAAGGCTCTATATTCAGGTTTAGGCTATAATATATGTTTGACTCTGGATAAAAAAATATGGTAATCAGGGGGGAGCAATAATGATAATATAGTATGAAAAGGACCTATTGGAATCTTACATTGTACTGTATTTCCTTGAATATTAGATGAAATTGAATTTGTATTTTAAAATATTATGCAAATAAATTGTTTCTGACAATAATAATGAGCATTTACATAGTACTTTAATGTTTGCAAGACAATTTACAAATATTATCTCATTTTATCCTCGGAATTCTTTTTTGTTGTTTTCTACTCTTTTAAAAAATACTCTATTTTCACAATTTTATGTAATAACAATTTTTAATGTGTGTTTTCCAAACTTAAAAGACCCAAATTGTCTTCCTCTATCTATTCCCTCCCCTCTCCCTGAGATGGTAAGGAATTTGACTTAAGTTATGCATGTATGATCATGCAAAACATATTTCCATATTGGTCATGTCTTGGTGAGAGAATATAGAGGTTGAGTGACTTGCCAAGACTCATACAGCCAGCAACTGTCTGAGGCAGGATTTGTACCTTGTTTAACTGTTTCAAGGGCTTGTGCTCTATCCACTTAGCTTCTCTGAGATAATAATACTAGATAAAATTGATAATTAACTATTTGAATCTTTTTAACAGAAAAAAAAGAAGTATGAGTAGGAAAAAAAATGTCTACATTCTGCATCAATTATTTAAGCTTGTGAGATATCTGGTTGTTACGATGACAAGGCCAAAATCCATTTGTTGGTGAATTACTGTAATTTATAATGGGGCTTTGGCCCAAGCCCAGACCGCCTAAAATGGGAATGTCCAGTTGCATGGACCTGTGCCTGGCAGAAAACATCCTGTACTGGCTACCATGTAGGTAGAAGTAGCCTCTTTCCAAACTGTGTAGCTTGAATTTGTTGCATCTTTAAATTTGACTGAGACAAAAATAGTTCTATCTCCTTCTAGCAGTATCCAGGGGATTGAGGTCTTCTTCACCTAAGGCAAGGACACCAACCTGAGAGGAAGGTCTGGAGGGTCACCTTCTCCCCTTAGGCCCTGTGGCCCCAAGAGAAAGGTTTGGGATTCTGACCTTGTTTCATTTGTCTTTTTTTAGTTCTAGATGTGAAGAGTAGAATTCTTTAGGTGCTTGAGTCATGGTGAACTTGGAACCCAGGATAAATGGTGCATCCAACTCATCAGGAAATCTCTCAGAAGTCAAAAACTCAGGACCCTGAGCCCAGGGCATCTCCTTCCCCCTTTGGTCTTTAAACTTCATGGGACTAATGCTTCATAAAAATTGTTAGACTGTGTCCCCAGAGACCAAAGTGCTATAGGAGGAATTATGCCATCAGATTTGGGGAGGAGAAATGTTCATTTTTATTCTGACTATACTTTTGAAGTAAATATTCCTCTATAAAAGCTACTTTGACTTTTAAGTAATTAAATGGAACAGATGTGCTTAAAATTGGGGGAACACATCTGCTGGGTCCGTGAGCCAAGAGCAGAGAGGAGAAACACCTCCTCCAGTCCCCTAAGAGTATAAGAGTACGCTGGGGAAGGGATGAAAGATAACACATCTGACCTTTAGACAATGGGGGCCAGAGAAGCACCAATACACATAGTATTAGGAGGAAATAGAATAGCATTGTCTGTTAACCTTATAAACCCAAACTCATTTGGAACAGAACATCATATAAAGACATATCTAGTTGTAACAAATCCATGGAATTTTCCCCTTAACCTCAGAAAACATTGACAAGCCTGAGGACAATTTCCATCTGAGACCTTTTTAGGGGCTCTCTCCATTCAAAGATTCTCCTCTGATTCACATCAGCTATAAATAATTCTCACCCTAAAATGCAGTCCCCTACCGGGTAGAACATAGCAGCAAACTAGACTCTGTAAACTATCAATAAATAATTGAAATGTGATTAAAATTTAATTAAGATTAGATAGAGTATTTATCTGCCAAGATTCATCAATCCTGCTGAAGGCTTTCCACTTCTGCTTATTCATGTGGGAGTGAATGACAGAAGAAACCTGGAAAGTGTCAGTAGAGATTTGGAGGTCTTGAGTAAAAAAAACAAAACAATGACTTTGAAGAGCAGGTAATGTTTTCATTTCTTCATTCCAGTCAGTGGCTTTGTTATTTTGGTGGATCCATGTTTTCCACTCTACAATAGTGTAGGCCACAACCTTATTAATTCTTTTAATGCTATACAATTCTGCTTTTCCCTAAATCTAGAGCAATATGGAGTTTCTTAGGCCGAAGACAAATTTGAGGATTCTTTATGAAAAGAAACCTGGAAGAAATTCTCAAAATGTTTTTGTTTTCAAGGAATAATCTTTAGGTACTTATTACTGTAGAGATGTTAAAGCTGCATTAAATACAAAATTTAAAAGGTTATTTTTTTTAATAACCTAGAACATAGCTTTATATTTATCCTTGTTGAATTACATTTTATTAGAGCAAATGTTTAGCCCATCAAGATCCTTTGGGAGGGGGCAGCTAGTTGGTCCAGTGGATTGAAAACCAGGCCTAAACAGGAGAGGTCTTGTGTTCAAATCTAGCCTCAGACATTTTCTAGCTATGTGATGCTGGGCAAGTCACTTAATCTCTATTGCCTAGCCCTTACTGTTCTTCTGCCTTGGAACCAATCAATACACAGTATTGATTCTAAGACAGAAGAGAAGGTTTTTTTTTTTTTTTTTTAATATTCTTTGGGAGCCTGCCTCTGTCTTACTCAATGTTAGCTATCCTTTCTAGTTTTGTGTCATTTGCAAATTTGATGAGGATGCCATTTATGTTTATTTTAGTTAATATTTACAAGATTAGCACACAGGCCTAGGATATTTCTTCACAGTGTCTTCTTTTGGACTGAGAGGGAAATATTGAAAAGGACTCACTAATCTAATCAAAATGGTTCCAAATATAATTTTGAAAGAAACAAGAAGAAAGATGAGCTAAATCTACAAAGTAGAAATGGAATATGGCATGCTGACCATAAATAGAATTGAAATGATGGAAATAGTGCCCAAAATTCACAGATATAAAACTGTTCAACAACATAGTCAGGGATTTACCCGTAACCTTGGATATGACATTTTACCTCTCTGGGCCTCAGTTTACTTAAGTATAAAATAAAATTACAACAACATGTAAATAGTGTCTTAAAGGTTTACAAAATATTTTAAAAATATCTCATTTTATTCTCACAACTCTGAGAAGGAGGTGCTTTTATAACCCCCATTTCATAGTTAAGAAAGCTGAAACAGATAGAGATTGAGTGACTTTTTCAGAGACAAAAACTGATAAGAATCTGAGGCCAAATTTGAACTTAGATGATCCTGACTACTGATCTGAAACTCCGTCTCCAATATTGATAGGTGTGTCTTAGATGATTTTCCAGCTTGAAATCTATGATGTTATGAACTCAAAATACAGGTGATATTAGTGAATTTTAGTATGAGATGGTGAGTCTTAGTGATTTAGGGTTATTATGGAAATTGAATCTTTTGACCAGAGCATTCCTCTCATCTAACTTAGCAATTCTGTCAAAAAAGGAAAATGAGATTAGTTTAGTGCAGTGATGGGCAAACTTTTTAAAGAGGGGGCCAAAGGAAAGGAAATGCTCATCTATCAGTCTGTTTCTAAGGCAACTCTTTTGAAGTTTCATTGCATTGTATCCTACTCATTGTATTCATCAGATTAGGAATAATGTCCTGAGGCCTAATTGAACATTTCAGGGGGCCTGTAGTTTGCCCATCACTGGTCTAGTGTGATCTGTCATGATGAAATCATACTGGTTCTTTATAATCACCATTTCTCTTTCTAGATGATTATGGAAAAAATATGCTTTTAACGCTACCTTTTTGTGTGCTGTATTATTTGATAAGTCAATTAAATTGAATTAAAGAAAAATTGATTAAGCACCTACTATGTGCCATGTTTTGTACCAAATGCTGGGGACTGAACACAAAATGGAACAATCCCTGTCCTCAAAGTTCTCACATTTTATTGAGGCATTATTTCATGTACACTGAAAAGTAGATAATTTATGTATATGTACATAAATAGTATATAGGATTTTGTACAAAGGTATATATAAATTTATATTTATATCTAATTTTATAGTTATTTAAATATAAATATATCTATAAATGCTATACATATATGTGATATATGTATATATTATATATATAGGGGATTTGAATTGAGATCTTCCTAATTCTAAGTCTAATATATAGTCAGTTCTTCACTTTTACAGGGGTAATATTCCTAGAAAATGGAACACAAGTAAAAAAATGAATGTTAATACATTGATCCTCACCTAAATAGGGGGCTAGGTTCCTGCAAATACCAAAAACCATAATATTTCCATATAGATTGCTAAAAATAAGTGTTTCCTTTAATTCTTTATAACACAGCATTTATTCTGTTAATATGCACTTTTCCTAGCATAGTAACTATGAAATGGCCCATAAAATGAAATATCCAAAATAAAATCGGTAGCATACAAAACATTTTTTCTCTTTAGTAAATCCATTGAACTCTGTAACCTTTTATGGTACCATCTCAATTTTTAAAAAAGGTTTCAGAAAATATTCACTTTTCATAAAACATGACATTTAGAATACCATAGATGCTGACAGAGGCCAAACTTTTAAGATCTTTTACCTAATTTCTTTTTAAATTTTTATCCTCCACTGTGTTAGATGGTGGTATAAGGACACTGTACTATATACTATACTGCTGGAAATCCCTCTGCCTCGGCTGCCTTCTGAAATCTAAGGGAAAGGTTGCTGAAACAATAGTTGCTTCTGATAGAAGACACCAAGATTGCCATGGTCTCAGCATCACTTTAGAGCCTACAGGACTTATAGTAGGCTCTGGGGATATGATTGCAACTCAAAACTTGAGTTTTAAAGGCAACAATGAAAATATGCAACAAATTCACAGGGAACTCTTTGATCTAAAACAGTAGGATAAACAAGACCAGTGAAACACCCAGTGGAATACTAGCCACTGCACAAATTTGAGCACATTGTGCCTCTTCTTTTTTCTCTACTGCTAATAGCCAAGAA
This sequence comes from Gracilinanus agilis, assembly GCF_016433145.1. Lineage (NCBI taxonomy): Eukaryota > Metazoa > Chordata > Mammalia > Didelphimorphia > Didelphidae > Gracilinanus > Gracilinanus agilis. The sequence continues at coordinate 142,885,726 of NC_058133.1, forward strand.
TGCACAGTATTGCCAGTGTAAAAGTGAAAATGAGGTACTAATAAAATCAATAGAATACTTTTAGTCACAATTGTTAAATGTTCAAATGTTGAGGACTAACTGTATTTGCTACATATATAAAGCATAAAAAGTTATATAGCTATAAAATAATATATATACATATACATGTGTGCGTGTGTAACATAGAAAGTAATTTCTTGGGGCAAAGAATGGGAACGTTGACAACTGGGAGAATCAGGATAGTTTTCCTAGAGGAGATGGAACTTCAGTTGAATTCAAGGAAGGTGGAGATTTCTGTGAGTTTGATGTGAGTAGGAAGTTCTACTCCAAAGGCACAGAAATAGAGCAGGAAATGTTATATAGAAGAAGCAGGAAATATGCCAGTTTGGCTTGAGAGGAGAATGTGTGAAGGAAAGTAACATATAATAAACCTAGAAAGGTCAATTGGAGTCAGACTAGGAAGGGCTACAGAAAAAAGTTAAATAAAAAATGGAGCAACTGAAGAGGAGTGAAATGGGCAGGCTCATGCTTGAGGCATATCAATTTGGTAGCTATGTGGAGGATGGATTAGAAAAGGGAGGAACTTGGTAAAGGGACACTAATTAATAGTCAATATGAGGGGCAGCTGGGTAGCTCAGTAGATTGAGAGTCAGGCCTAGAGACTGGAGTTCCTAGGTTCAAATCCGGCCTCAGACATTTCCCAGCTGTGTGACCCTGGGCAAGTCACTTGACCCCCATTGCCCACCCTTACCACTTTTCCACCTAGGAGCCAATACACAAAAGTTAAGGGAGGGTTTAAAAATTTTTTTTAAATAGTCAATATGAGAAATATTGAAGTCCTGGGCTGACCAGTAATATTTTGTCACTCTACTATAATTACTAACATATTTGTATGATGACTTATAGTTACAAATAGCTTCACAGAAGTATTTGATTATACCATAATGAATAAGTAGTAATGGTAGGTAACATTTATATAACACTTTAATGTGTCCATGTAGAAACTAAGTGGTGTAGTGGATAGAATGCCAGCACTGGAGCCAGAAAGATTCATTTTCCTAAGGTCAAATCTGGCCTCAGACACTTAATAGTTGTGTAACCCTGGGCAAGTCACTTAACCCTGTTTACCTTAGCTTTCTCATCTGTAAAAATGAGCTGGAAGAGAAAATGGCAAAAAATATTCTTTCTTTGCGGAGAAAACTCTAAAGGAGTCAGGAAGAATTGGACACAACTGAATGACTAAACATTAAGGTTTCCTAAGTACTTTATTTATGCTATCTCACTTGATCCTCACACCAACCCTGGGAAATAGGTGCTATTGTTATCTTTTTTACAAATGGGGAAATTGAGACAGAAATGTTAAGAACTTATCCAGAGTCCCATAGTTAATATCTGAGGCTTGATTTGATCTCAGATCTTCCTGACTACAAGTTATAGACTCTCATTTGCCTTACTTTTTCTTAATGAGGTATGATAATGGGTCTTTGTGACCTGATTTGGAAACAAGTCCTAACATTGCTTCAAAATCCTACTGGAGAAACCTGCAACTAGACTGGTAGAGTCAATTTTGTAATCTTGTAAATATACTGTTGTCTGATCCTAGAGCTATCAGAGAGCAGACTGTCATCACTAACCCATTCAGAATAAGGTAAATATGTATTCATGCAAATTGACTATTAATTTGTGTGTTCCATTCCTTCAGGGTCATTTAAGTACCTGAGATAACTAAATAAAATTTAGGTCCATCTTGCATGCTTATATATACCTTTCTTAGAAAATTAGAGCCTTTTTCTTTCTCTGCTCACAGTCTGCTTTCTCCATGATTGTTCCCTTTCCTTTTTCTCTTCTCATGGAATGGAAAGAACATTGAATTAAAAAAACTCAAATTCAGACTTTTCTGCCACTTACTAGTTAATTTATCTGGTTGACCTTTAAATTTGTTGTTCCTTCCTTTCTCCTTATTGAATATTTTATTTTGTGTTTTGCTAATCTGGGCATTAATGTTTTCTACTTCTATAAAAAGCACACTAAAGAATTTCTGTAAGAATTAGTATGAAAGTAATTTAACTCTAAGAATTCATTTTTTGATGAATGTATGTACCATAGTTTTATGTAGGCACACACACACATATATATATATATATATACATGTCTATATTCATCATTCAATAAACATATATGAAGTTTCTTCTTTGTACAAACACAGGTATGATAGAGGATTGAGGGGAAAAGAGAAATAAGAACATGGTCCCTACCTTCAAGAATCTTATAATTCAATAACACATAAAGATGCCATGGCAGCATCCCTATAATGAATTTTTTTTTTTTTATCCTGGGACTCCATTCTAGGAGCATAGGGCCACAACCAGTAGGCAATGGGTCGTTCAAGGTCACCCAGCTGGGAAGTGTCTGAGCCCAGATTTGAACCTAGGACCTTTCGTCTCTAGGCTTGGCTCTCAATCCACTGAGCTAGCCCAGCTGCCTCTACTTTAGGTTGCAGTTTCTTTAGCAGATGTAGTTTTTACAGGGTGGGGTTGCTAGCCCCACATCCAACCCTCCTCCTTTTTCATCCGGGCTAGGGACTGTCCTTAGCCCAGGAGTGGTAAGGGTGGGCGATAGGGGTCAAGTGACTTGCCCAAGGTCACACAGCTGGAAGTGTCCGAGGCCGGACTTGAACCTAGGACCTCCAGTCTCTAGGCCTGGCTCTCAATCCACTGAGCCACCCAGCTGCCCCCCCCCCCATAATGAATGGGAGTGGAATAATTTGGTGGTAAATTCCAATACTTGGTATTGACATCAGAGAAAGCCCCTAAATCTGTGATATCTTTGTAGGTTCTTACATCATTATTCTGAATAATTTTTACTGAGCTTAGCAGAATCCCTGGCACATAGGAGACATTTAATAAATGTTTGTTCCCTTTTCTCTTTCACTGACTAAACCATGCCTTCCTCATTTAAAAAGATAGACAGAGACAGTGTTTGGAATCAGAGCAATTTCATGGGAATTTCCTGAAATGCAAAGTATTACTTTTGCAGGAAGTTTAGGTCAAAAATTCAGGAGGCCAAACACAGAGTATTTCTTCTTGCCAAACCACTTGACACAAATTTATTTAATGGAACTTGTGAGGATTTTAAAGTACTCTAGTATGATTTATTCATCTGTCTGTGTGGTCACTAATTTCTTTATCAAGGGGATATATAGACTAATTTGTATCATTCAAGACATCTATGTTGTCTAAAGAAGTATTATTGTCAAATCTGATGACAGAAAAATAGGTTTACAATTCCAGAAAATGGGGCCTCTGAAATAAGAAAAATAAACCCAAACCTCAAGGTGAAACTAAGAAATTAAATCTCCTTATTTACCACTGCTTTATTATCTATTCCACTTTTCTCTCTGTACTTTGTAGAGGAAATATGTATAGTTATATATTTGTATATTTGTTAATTACATAATTCTATTATTTATGTATTATATATCATATATATGCATGTATATATATTTAATTTTAGTCATATTTTTTGAAACAATTCCCTATCAAATTTGGTAAATAGAAAGGAGAAAAGTACTGAGAATCCCTTTAGAGAGTGGTTTGGCCTCACTCATTTTGAAGTGAAATAACTGATCAATTAATTAATCAATGAGAATTTATGCTAAGCATTGTGCTAAGTCTTAGAGATACACACACACAATTCATTGCTTTTAAATCTCTTAAATTATAATAGGGGAGACAACATAAACAAACATTAGTATGTACTATATATCTATTGAGTAGATAGAAGGTCCTTTCAGAGGGGAAAGACTAACAGCTGGGTGGCCTGGGAGAAGCATTCTGTGGAAGGTGGTACTTGAACTAAATCATAATGAAAACTAAGGATCGTAAAAGGGGTTGGGAGTGGTAATATGCCTGACATGGGAGGGCAGGCATTGAAAATTTTTTGGGGGGGAGGAACAATAAGTAGGACATTATGGCTGAACCATAGTGTATGGAGGGCATTAGTATTTAATTGCCATATAACTGGGCAAAATAGTATTTAATGATTGCCTTAATTTCCTCTTCATTAGAGGTAAGGCCTCCCTTTTTATCTTTGATACTATTCATTTGGTTTTCTTCTTCCTTTTTTTAATTAGATTTACCAGTACTTTGTCTATTTTATCTGTTTTTTTTCAAAGTACCAGCTTCTAGTCTTATTTATTAATTCAATAGTCCTTTTACTTTTGATTTTTATTAATTTCTCCTTTGTTTTTTAGTTTTTCTAATTTAGTTTTCATCTGGGGGTTTTTAATTTGTTTAGTTTCTAGTTTTTTAAATTGCATGCCCAATTTATTGACCTCTGCCCTCAAACTATTTTTATCGTATTATGATCTGATATGGTTGCATTTATTATTTCTCCTTTTTTGCATTTGTTTGCCATGTTTCTATGCCCTAGAACATGGTCAATCTTTGTAAATGTTCCATGTGCTGCTGAAAAGAAGGTGTATTCCTTTTGTCTCTATTTATTTTTCTCCATATATCTATTAATTCTAATTTTTCTAAGATTTCATTTACCTCTCTTATCTCTTTCTTATTTATTTTTTTATTTGATTTATCTAGATCTGATAGGGGAAGGTTCAGATCTCCTACTAGTATAGTTTTATTATCTATTTCCTCCTTGAGCTCTGCCAGTTTCTCCTTTAGAAATTTAGATGCTATGCCATTTGGTGCACACATGTTGAGTACTGCTATTTCTTCATTGTTAATACTGCCTTTTATCAGAATATAATTACCTTCCCTATCTCTTTTAACCTGATCTATTTTTACTTCGGCTTTGTCAAAAATCATGGTTGCAACTCCTGCCTTCTTTTTCTCAGTTGAAGCCCAATAGATTTTGCTCTAGCCTTTTATTTTTACTCTGTATGTCTACCTGTCTCATATGTGTTTCTCGTAGACAACATATGGTAGGATTTTGGTTTCTAATACACTCTGCTATTTGCTTCCGTTTTATGGGGCAAGTTCATCCTATTCATATTCAGAGTTATAATTATCAACTATGTATTCCCAGACATTTTGATTCCCTCCCCTTCTCCTGCCCTTTCTTCTTTCACTATTTCCTTCTATACCAGTGTTTTGTTTTTAATCAGTTCCCCTAATCCCCTCCCTTATTGTACTTCCCTTTCTCCCCCCTCCCTTCTTATTTCCCTCTTATTGTTCTTTAAAACTACACCCCCCACCCTCTCCCTCCCTAATATTGCTTCCCTCCCCACCGGTCCATATGTTACCCTTCTACTTTTCTATAGGGCATGAATCAATTCTCATCTCAATGGATCTGATTGTTCTTCCCTCTTTAAGTTAATTTCACTGCACTTAAGAATTAAATATTTCCTTTCTCCAACCTCCTTACCTTCCATTGTATTGGTCTTCTCCCCATTCCCCACACACACTGCTTTATGAAATATAAATTTACTCCATTTTGTCTGTTTTTCATTTCTCTTAATATTATCTCCTTTTTTTACACACACACACACACACACACACACACACACACACACACACACACACACACATATATATCTTGACATTTCATCCTATACAGTTTGTCCCTATTCCCTCTAAATATACTTCTTCTATCTACCGTGTTGATAATAACAATTTTTAAGAGTTACCAATATCTTCTTTTCTTTTAGGGATATAAGTCAATTGAGTTTATTGGGTCCCTTAAAGAAAAGGTTTGGGTTTTTTTTTTTCTTCATTACTCTCTTAATTACCTTAAGGGATTCTCTTGAGTTCTGTGTTTGAGCAGCAAACTCTCTGTTTAAGTCTGGTTTTTTCTTTATGAGTGCTTGGAAGTCTTTGATTTTGTTGAATGACTATACTTTCCCCTGCAAGAATATAATCAGTTTTGCTGGATAGTTAATTCTTGGTTGTAGACCTAGCTCTCTTACTTTCTGGAATATTATATTCCATGCCTTCCAGTCCTTCAATGCAGCCAGATCCTGTGTTGTCCTAACTGTTGTTTCCTCGTATCTTAATGACTTCTTCTTAGCAGCTTGTAATATTTTTCCCTTGGTCTGGTAGTTTTTGAATTTGGCTATAATATTCCTGGAAGTTGTCAGTTGTGGATTAAATGTAGGACTCACCCCCCTTTCCCTTGTTCGAGAATGTCAGGAGAGTTCTCTTGTATAATTTCCTGTAGGATGATATCCAAACTTTTACTTTTGTCATGATGTTCTGGTAGACCAATAATTCTAAAATTGTCTCTTGTAAGGGGGAACAAGGGGTTTTGGGGTTCAATATATTAAAAGATGGTCACCAGGGGAAATCTCCCCAATTTAGGAATAACCTGAAGTCAAAATTGACTTTATGGAAGTTTATTTATAATTGAAAAGAGAGAGAGGAAATAAGGAAATAAGAATCTAACACAGTTGGTAAATTACTAAGATCCTCTAATTAATCCAGGTAGATCTAATTAACCCTCAGCCAAGATTCAGAGGCCAGAGGCCTGAAGCTTTGCTTCATTCACAGAGTCTATTAAAAGAAGTTCCTTAAGAGAAGTTCAGGAAGATTCAGTCATTCTTTAAATTTACCAAGGTTTTAGCGTTTCAGCCAGTACTCCTCCACGGACCAGAAGAGCTCCTTCATCAGCTACCCTCTTCACCAACTGCCCCACTCCAGCGAAAGACCTTCTCCTTCTAAAGGGGTCACTTATGTGTCACTTCCTGTGCCTACCTTCTACTTTGTGTGTCCAATCACAATAGATGCTTCCCTTAGGACTGCTTAGGGGGCAGAAAGTTGACTCTGATTTGTCACCCACTCTAGCACATGTGGGTTAAAAATTGGAGGTGCTCTCACCTTTGGTGATTAAATCTAAAGATGGGCAGTATAGATTTAATCTAATTATCTCACTCTTTGAGATCTGTTTTCCAGATCTGTGGTTGTATCAATGAGGTGTTTCATATTTTCCTTAGATTTTTCATTTTTTAAATTTTGTTTTATATATTCTTGCTACCTTGTGAAGTCATTTGCTTCTAGCTGCTGAATTCTAATTTTTAAAGACTGAATTTCATCCCTGGCTTTTTGCTTATCCTTCTCCTTCTGGTTTGCTTTTCTTCGTAGATCATTTTTACCTTCTTTGCTTTGTTTTTCAGCTGGTTGATTTGGGCTTTTAAGACATTATTTTCTTGTTTTAGATCATGTATTTCCTTTTCTCAATCACCTTCAGCCTCTGTTGATTGTTTTCTGAGTTCTTGAGTTATTTGAATTTTGAGTTCTTAAGTTAATTGAATTTTAAGTTCTTCCAAAGCCTGTGTCCATTTCACTGAAGTTTCTATGTTTTTTTCTGATGTACCTTCATTTTCTTCTGATCCATTTTCTCTTTGTTCAGTTTTTGGATAGAAGCTGTCGATTGTAGTTTCTTTTTTCTTTTTCTGTTGTTTATTCATATTTTTCCCTTCTTTCTCCCCTGTAATTGGCTGTAATCTTGATCCTTTGATCATTTTTTTTTATCTTTGGGTTTGGTCTATTCAGCCTTGGGAGGGCTTCTTCTCTATTTTGTTGATTAATTAGGTTAGTGGGACGTAAGGCCAGATTTTCCCCAGCTGGTTGTAAAAGCTAAAGCAGTGAATTTGGCTACTTTCCCTGGAGATAGATAGATAGATAGATAGATAGATACAGAGAGAGAGAGAGAGAGAGAGAGAGAGAGAGAGAGAGACAGAGACAGAGAGAGAGACAGAGACAG
>NC_058133.1:142893776-142958859 GCF_016433145.1 Gracilinanus agilis
TAGAGACAGAGAGAGAGAGAGAGAGAGAGAGAGAGAGAGAGAGAGAGAGAGAGAGAGAGAGAGAGAGAGAGAGTTAGAGCTTCCCTGCCCTCTGAAGGCTTCTTGTCTGCTGTACTGATAGGATTAAGGCAGGTAGGATTGATCTGCACTGCTCCAAGTGCCCTGAGGTCAAAACCTCAAGAGAAAAGGGGAGGGGCAGCACAAGATAGAGAATATGTTTACCCTCTCTGGGTTTCTCCCCCTGCAGCCTATCTGCTGTCTGAGATCAGAGCCTTGAGTTTGTCACAGTTGTGCTGGTGAGGCTCTCCCTTGGACTAGTGCCTCAGCCCACACAGAGATTCCAGGATCCACTGGAGACTCAGCACTTTAGGTGGAGGAGGGGAGAGTTCCAAGAATTCAGGCTTTTTTTTTTCTCTTTTTTTTCTCATACCTTTTAAGTTGGGTTCAGCTGGAGGATCCCCCAGCTCTACTGTGTTGTTAGATTTGGTTTTCTGTTCCCTCAGAGCCTTTTGTCCTTGATTGGTGATGAAGGGCTTTACGGAGGTCTGGAGCCTTGCTGCTTCTATGCCACCATCTTTCCAGAATTCCCTCAATCTCGGGGATTAGTATTTAAGAAGGTTAGAAAGATGGAAAGGAGCCAGGTGGTAAAATGATTTAAATTTCAGACAGAGAAGCATATATTTGATTCTTGTTGGCTTAATCATAAATTTCTTGAGGAAATAAATAACTAAATTCAAGATGCATAATATACACACATATATGTATATGAGGGAGTCTGTTTTTCTTGACTATAAATATTTGTTGCAAGAAATTTGTTTTTCTTTTTTTCCAATAGAGTAGGGTAGGAGATGAAGAAAATAATTTTCTGCCCATTTCGAAAAATAGAGGGATGGATGAAATACTGTGGATATGAACTGTCACAGATAGCGTTACTGTATTATAGCTTTACTTAGCTGTTTTACTTTGTTACTAGAGAATTCTCACCAAGTAGGAGTAATCTGTAAATGTTTGTAATACAAAACCAAAAGTCATCAATAAAATTTTGTTTTTTAACAAATAAAGTGATTGTTGCCATAGTCAAGGAGGCAAAATAGTTGAATATAAAATCAGGAAAGCATCTCTCTCTGTGTGTGTGTCTCTCTGTCTGTCTCTCCACTCTTTCCTCCCTCCCTCCCTCCTTATTGTCTTCTTATTTTTCCCCTTTTTTACTCCTCAGTTTTCTCACTCTTTTGGTAAAAAGGGAACCTCTGACCCTCTGGCTTGATATCTATAAAATGACCTTTGTCATGTAGCTATATATTATGTTGGCAGGAGAGAGAAAAAGAGCCAGGAAAGATTTCTTGGCATCTGAGCAAAGAAATTCTAGACTTATAATGTCTATAGGTGACTTTCTTTGGGTATCTCTGTTTATGTTCATATGTATTATATCTATTCTTAGTATAATCTTGTCCATTAGACTGAATTGCAAATTGCTAGAAATCTGAGACCAACCTAAATGTATTCTGGGCAAAGATAACTGTATCACAAAGTTAGAATTATATCCTTGACAATACCTCCTGAGTACCTCACTAGTATTCCGGGCCAGGCTGTGTCAAGGATCATAGAATCCTAGAAGTTAGCAGTTGGAATTCTGACAATAATAGTGAAAAGTACAGTTGTAACTCTAAATGCTCTAAAAATAATAAAGAAACATAGTCTTCAAGAAAAAAATTACCATCTTTACCACAAATCAAAAGAAACAATCAAATAAATATATAAAACAAAGAATAAGATCATACACAAATCAATTTGACTCACATAAATGGACAAAAGACAAAACAGGAAAAAAATAATTTTGCTCTGGGTCTCTTTCCAGACCTGTCATTAATTCTACCACAAAAACATGATCCAAAAACTAATGTTTAGTATATAATTCCTTGCATATAATTAATGTAATAGCGTACAATATTATGGTTTTGAGGAATGCCTTTCCTAGTCTAGTTTAGAGATTAAATATTTTTGTTGTTTTGCCATTTCTAAGTCTTCATGAACCCATTTGGAGTTTTATTGGCAAAGACAACTGGAGTACTTTGTCATTCCTTCTCCAGCTGATTTTACAGATGAGGAAACTAAAGTTGAACAGGATTAAATGATTTGTCCAGGGTCACACAGCAAGTAAATGTCTGAGGCCAGATTTGAACTTGGGGAAAATCAGTCTTCCTGACTCCAAGTCTGTCACTCTGTCCACTGTACCACCTAACTGTCCCTAGAAATTAAATAGAAGTCTATTATTCACTTAATGCAAAACCATTCAATGAATACCTACTATGTGAATAATTTGGAGCAGGTGGTGTTACCAAAGAAGACTCTAACCAAATGAGAATATGCTGTACTCTAGGACGTGTACAAGTGAAATGATTTTGGGGAAAAACATATTGGTAGATACAAAATGACAAATATTCCCATGTAGAGTTATTTGAACACTCTGTAGGTTTTATATTGATTAGATATTTAATTTTTAAAAAATTGAATCAGTTTCTGATGGCTTTCAGTGGCTACTCTAGAGATGAGAGCTATTTCTTAAATAGCTTTGATTATATTTCCCTTAACACTTCTTTGATTCTTTTACCTTTGCTTACATGGCAAGGGATTTTTCACATATCCTATGAAGAATTTTGTTGGCATTTGTTTGTGCATGAGAAAATGAAGTATCAAGTAGTGTTGTCCTTTTAGGAGCAGTTTAAAATATATAAAAATATTTAGAGGTCCATATCCTGCTCTCCTATTATTAAGTGTCCTCACACTGCTAGGAAGCCTTTCACTTTTTCATTGCTAAAATTTTATCTAGTGTATAGCTTTTGGGTATGTTCTAGGAGGAAAATATCATTATGAACAACATGGTATCAGATATGACTACAGATTCATAACAGAATTTAATCTAGGTCCCTGCTATATAGCATGCAAGCTATATGGAAAAGCCAGATGTCTCTTGGACATTTGTGGTTTTAATGAAAGCAGATTCTCTTTATTGAAGCAAATGATTAGCATTCATTCACCAAACAAATTTTAATCCCATGACTCCAATAGCCATGCAGAGTCTGTATTAAAAACTCTGATATAAAATGTCAAAGCTTGTCAAATTAAGAACTACAAGATGGACAGAGAGGAAGCAGCTATGTTTAATCACTTCAAAGTGAGTGTTAAACTGATACAAGTATCCATGTAATTTAGGGTAAAATGGAAAGTAGATGCATGACCCCATCACTAAAATCAGCAGCAAATAATAAATCAACCAATTAATGAATTGCAAATCTTTTTATTTTTCTAGTTGTGGGCATGACCATTTAGATGAAAGCTTTACTATAATTAGAAGCAAAAATGGCAGTTAATATGAAATAATAACAAATTTCATAGGCAGCAAGATGAAATGAAAGAGTAATGAACATGGAGAGCTTGGTTTCAATCCTGCTTTGACCATATGCAAGTGATGATGGCAAAAAAATTTATTATACTATACTTTGGTTTTCTCCTTCATAAAGTTGGTATAATTATAATGCCATTTATGTGTAAAGTGCTTTGTTATTGTTAAATTACTCTATAAACATGAATTTTAGTAAGATATCTCTGTGCAGAGTGAATACTTTATACACATTGCTTTTATGATTTTGATTTTTGAATGATACCTCAAAAATTTTGGTGGTTGCTATAATGTTATAATATATGTACAGAACAAATCTGTACTAGATTCAATACAATTTCAAAGGAACTTCAAAATCTATTTTCAAAATAACTCATTGAGGGAAAAATTCCCAAAGAATAGAAAAGACAGATGGTATTTTTTAAAGACAAATAAGAAGGCATCAGCAGTTATTGACCCATATGTTATATGAGCATATTCTCTTCTATATAAAGTCTTTGTAATTTTTTCTATGTATACATTGAAAATATGCTTAATGAAAACATGGGAAGAAAATAAGAAGCCTTTCATGAAAGATTTTTTTTGCCATATACCAGATCTTTATAATCACATAAGTGAGGATTACAAAAAATATAGGATCCCTTTATTATTATTATTTGTTGATTTTTAAAGAGCAATTTTTGGGGCACACTAATTCCTTGTTGGAACTATAAATTAGTTTAGCCATTCTGGAAAGCAATTTGAAATATGCTGTAAAAATCGCTGAAGATGAATTCTATTAACTTTCAATGAGAACCACTTACTAAAGAGAAGGCAAGACATGAATGATAATTATATGACATTCTACCTACAAACCAGGAACATGCTCCACCACCAATGTATACAATATCCGTTATTAGCTCTGCTTCTAGGTTGTTGAGGTAGAATTATGGCCTTTCAGCAAGAGCAGTAACCTTAAGCCTGGAATTCACAGAGCTTCTCCAGGTCAGATCTCTTGGCTAGACTGTAAGAAGATTCTGCCTCCTAGAGAGTAGATGACAGCGTAGGGAAAAGTGACAGCAAAAGCCCTTCTTCCAGTTAGCTCTTTTAGGCAATTGATACAAAGCCTTCTTCCTCTAGAATACTCTTCCGAAGCACCAAGTAGCAGTATAAGCTTTTTCGACACAACCAGAATTCTGTCCTTATATGTTATCTGAACTCTACAGTCTCCTAGGAACTCTCAGGCTAGATATGCCAGCCTACTGGTTGAAAACAGAATTTCTTCAGTGAAATGGCTCAATTCTATCTCCTGTGATAAATCAAAATCCAAATTCCTGTTACTCTCACAGTAATTAGGCAATATAAATTTGTCCCATTCTAGAAGTCATACAATTCTACAAACCAAGGTTTCCCAATTATTATCTTCAAAGTCCTTATTTCAGATATTGAGGAACAAGACTGTTCATCCTTAACCTAAGTATCTTTTGTCAGTGGAGCTACTTTTTCTTTGTTTCTCCCCAAACTATATCTATTTCATCCCCTTTCCATCAGAAAAACTACCTACATGTGAGAGGGATACCACTTCAATATATAATTTAATATTTCATCGTGCAATTAAATATTGCAATGGGTAAACATAATTTAATATGAATATATAATATATGAGTATATAATTTTATGCCATATTTATACCATGATGCTTACATTTTAGCCTTCATATTCAACTGTCTATCACTGATGTGATGAAGCTGTTAAAAGAAAATAAGTGACTACCTTTGTGAATTCATGATGACTGATAAAATAAAGTGTAGTGGACAGCATTGTTGTGAGGCTGAAAGCCAAAAAAAATTTATGTTGACATTACTCAGGGTTAAGAAATTATTAAAACCCTTCTTGGATAGTGCTGACTGGCTTGTTCATTTCAGACGATGATACAGCGTGAAAAATGTTAAACTTGCAGTCAAGGCAGGTTCTGCAGGTCAGGAGGCTGAAGTAGAAGTTTAAAAATATCTGCTAAGTGTTACAGGAAAAGGGTTATTTTGAAGAGTAGGTTTTTAATGATGATGAGACTGACTTATTTCAAAGGACTTTGGCAAATGAACTTATGCAATGCAAATGGCCTCCAGAACCTTTGCTTTCTATCGTTAAAAAATCTTACACTATTGCTATGGTGTGCCAATGCTAAGGACAACTTTTAGTGCAGACCCCTAAATCCATGGACTCTAAAGGGAAAAACCTGAACACCATGTCAATCCATTGGAACCAAAAAGCATGGATAATGTTCACAATATTCTGGGACTGATTCCATGACTGCTTATGTATAGTGAAGATGTGTATGAATAAGTAAATTAGTTAAAATAATAAAATCATAGTATAGTACACTATTTAAAATGCTATGATTGAAATATCTTTATAAAGAAATGCTACACATAATTATTTGTAAAATATATATCAAATAAGGTGTCTCTAAGCAGAAAAATATATAAAACAAGCTTCTATATTGGCTTGTTCTTGAAAATGTTGTGACCAGAAGCCCACACGAATCTATCTTATAAATCTCTGGTAGTGATGGCCCAGTAGTCACTAAATCAGTGTCTGTGGTGACTTTGTAGAACAAAATTCCCATAAAAGATGAGAATCAACTGTTTTTAAATCAACCCTAAGTATTCCTGGAAAGTATATGTCATAGGGCAGCAGTGGCTCAATGGATAGAGAGTCAGGCCTGGAGATAGGAGGTCCTGGATTCTAATCTGCTCTCAGACACTTCCAAACTGTTTGACTCTGGGCAAGTAACTTTTTTTTACCCCTAATTGCCCACCCTTATCACTCTTCTATCTTGGAATGGATAGTGTCAATTCTAAAACAGAAGGTAAGGACTTCAAAAAAACCTAAAGTGTATGTCAATCTACCCCAAATAGCCTCACTCACTATCTCTGTAACTTTCCAAATCAAAACATTTATTCCTTGATACCATACTCTTCTATGTTTAATCTCTACCTAAGCTTCCTGAGGGCATAGGCTATTTATACTTTGATATTTGTATTACTAGAAATTAGCAAAGTGTTTGGAACACAGTTTAGTGTTTAATAATTTTTTTATTCATTCATTTGCTTATCCAGTCGTTCAGGCACTTTATCTTCTAGCCTTGCAGAGGTTCTTGTATGTGTGTGTTTGGGGGGGGCAGGTGTGTGTGTGTGTGTGTGTGTGTGTAATGGATCCCTTTTATGCTTTCTTGTAAAAACTCTGGACCCTATCTTAGAAGAATGTTTTAAAATTGATTAAATGCATAGAATTAAAAAGGAAACCACTTATATCAAAATGTAATTATTACAATCTCCACGAAAACAGGTTTGCAGACCCCCAAATATTTCTTATGTGAAACTCCTTAGAGAAAGAAAAAAATAGTCTATATATTTCCTATAGTGTGTTGTATTTGAAGAGGAAAGCCAGTGAATAATTTAGGCAATATGTTTGATACAAAGCAGAGTCATTTTTTTAGAAAATCTGAAGTATTTTAACTTTTCGAAGAAGTCTAAGCCATCTGATAGTATTGCTGATCTTGAAGAGATTGCATAAGATTTTATGAGAAGGAAAGCCTCACCAGCATGATAAGTGCTTGCCTTGCTAGCAGCTCCAAGTTTAGTTCCTTTCCAGGGAGATGTGATGAAATATTTGAGTACTTTATTTTTCTTATCTGTTTCTGAGTTCCTATGAGTCCTTTGCTTATTGTACATTCTTTTCATTGAATAAAATAAAGACTACCTCACATCCAGTATTGATATTAAATCAAGTCGATGAGCATTTATAAATTGAATATCATATTCATATGGTATTCAGGGACATAAAAATGCCAAAAATAAAAATAAAAAAGAACCCCTGCTCTCCAGAAGAAACATTCTATTAGAAGAGGCAAGACTTTAAAGGAAGCTAAAAAAGGGTGAGAGAGAGTACTCAGGAGGCATGATAGTGAAATCCAGAGTGCCACTGTGGGAGTAGAGGATACTCTTAGTCACATTTTGAGAAAGCCTTAGAGTTGTCATACCTAAGCTTTGTTTTAGTTATTTCCTAAAAGTAAAATTCCAGTGTAAGGACAACTATCTCAGCAGAGAAAGAGATTCTCTTGAAATCGGGCTCTGAGGTTTAAGTCTATATTCCTTGACCTAGTGTTTGGAGGTCCCTATGTCAAAGGCTGCCAATAAATAATGTGTGGATCAACTAAACCAAGAGCATCCAAAAATGAAACTAGCAGGGAAATGGAACAAATTGCCAGCCTATCTATAACAATCTTTATGCATCTTCAATCACAGTGCAAATACCACATTTGGACATTAACACCCCAGTCTCCTAATGTGTTATATAAGACTGCAAAATGGCATTTAAGAAAATGAAACTGAGAAGTGTAGCTAGACCAGACACAAAGGAAATCCATTCTGAAGGTAACACAATTTTGAAAGCATTAAGGGTTCATCTTACAAGATCTCTAAGAGAGGGAAAGCTATCAAAAGAGTTTTAAAATTATGAGTATAATTAACATCTCCCAAAATTATTAATAACATATCAATAACTATGAACACAGAGAACACAAGATCCTGATCTGTTTCTTATTTGTTAGTGTAAAAATATTTTGACTCCATTGAGAAAATGTGACCTTCATCAAAACATTTTTCATGCATATCTTAAGATCACATAGGAAACTTTCATAAATGTGACCACAGATAGAATTTGATTCAACTATCCTTTGACAAGAAGTCAATCTCTTTAAAAATATTTTCCAATGTCATAGAGTATATTTTCTGCAAGTACAAATGAAAAAGGGATTATCTACATAAGAATGTTTAGCTCCTGTGTTTGATATTATGTTGATTGCTTCAAACCCCGAACATTACCAGACCCTCAGTGAGTTTCATGATTCTTTAAGTTAGAGTAACTTAAAAATCAACACAACAAAAGTTGAGTTGCTGAAAAATGCCTGTTTCTCAAATTAAGACACACAATTGGCAGGACAGTCTATTGAATTAGTCTATTGCAGTGGTTCCCAAACTTTTTTGACCTACCTCCTCTTTTCCAGAAAAATATTACTTATCGCCCCTGGAAATTAATTTTTAAAAAATTTTAATAACAATTAATAGGAAAGATAAATGCACCTGTGGCCATCACCACCCCCCACCCTGGATCACTGCAGCACCCACCAGGGGGTGGTGGTGCCCACTTTGGGAATCACTGGTCTGTTGGTTTCTCTATATGGTACAGGTGACACAGATCAATAGTGAAGTGGGCTCAGAGTTGAATTGGAAGACTATAGGAAGTTGCATAGTGCTTATAAAGATCCCAGACTTATCTTTGACAAAATTAAATGTACTCACATCTGTGTACACACACACACACACACACACACACACACACACACACATTCTTCTTGTGAATCTATGTAGTTACAAATGATTAAGCACCACATTTTTCAAAGAACTGAAGTTGCAAATTGAAGTTGCAAAAAAATGAAGTTGCAAACCTACAAAAGACAGCAGAGAGATATATGATGGAAGTATCATGGTTATAGCACATTTCCAATAATGACCTCCATGAAGTATGTTATAATGTTATTTTGTACAATGTTCTGATTCTACTTCATTTTGTATCAGCTGTCAAGTTTTTTGTTCATAATTTCTGATATCACAATAGAATTCTATCACAATCTCCAATTGATGGCATTCCTTCAGTTTCCCCTTCTTTATCATCATTTATTATCCCCTTCTTTATCATCACATCTCCTTAACATCTTTCTTATTTATTTTGTGGTTAAATTTTTCCAGTTTTGAAAGGGGGAATTTGAAATTCTCTAATATAGGCGTTTAAAAATTGTTTTACATATTTTTCCAATTATATCTCTTTGGGATATAGATGTAGTATTGGTATTGTTGGACCAAAGTGTATGCAAAGTTTTATAACCTTTTTAGCATAGCTCCTAAATGCTCTCCAGAATCATTGGATCAGTTCACAACTCTACTAACAGTGCATTAATGTCCTAAAGTTTCTACATTCCTGCCAACATTTGACAATTTCCTTTTCTCTCATGTTATTCATTTTGGTAGTATGAAGTAGTACTTCAGAGATCTTAATTTACATTTTTGTAATCAGTATTGATTAAGAACATTTTTCATATGACATAGATGACTTTGATTTTTTTTTCTTATGAAAACTGCCTATTCCTATCCCTTGGACCATTTATCCATTTGGAACTTCTGTGTTTATAAATTTGATTTAGTTCTTGATATATTTGAGAAGATGAGACCTTTACCAGAGAAAGTTGCTCTAAAAAAATTTCTCCATTTTCTACTTTCCTGCTAATCTTTTCTGCATTGGTTTTGTTTGTGCAAAACCTTTTTAATTTAATGTAATCAAAATTATCCATTTTACATACCATAATGCTCTTTAACTCTAATTTGGTCATATGATATAGCTTTACTATTTTTCGTGTAATTTGTTTAAATTTTTCCAACAATAATTTGGATGTTATGTTATGTTATCATCTATATTTAGTATTGGTATTAGTTCATTGTCTATGATGCCTTTTGGCAAGATGTAGTTTCCCTGCTTATCTTTTAATTAAGTCTATTTTTGCTTTTGCTTTGTCTGAGATCATGATTGCTACCCTTGACTTTTTTTTTAGTTCAACTGAAGCATATTGGATTCTGCTTCAACTTTTATTTTAACTCTCTGTGGGTCTTTCTGTTTCAAACCAGTTTCTTGTAAACAACATATTGTTGGCTTCTGCTTTCTAATCTATTCTGCTATCAGCTTCCTTTTTATGGGTGAGTTCATCTCATTAACATTCAGAGGTATGATTGCTATTGTAAACTTCCAGCTATCTTATTTTCTTCTGTTTATCCTTTTTTTTTGTACTTTTTAAAGCTTGTCCCTCCTTTAAAGTCTGTTTTGCTTCTGACCAAAGCCTTACATTATCTGCTCTTCCTTTTATCACCCCCTTTTTTCTCTAATTCTCTTCCCTTCTAACTTCCAGTTGATTAAGGTACCTTACCTATTGAAAGTGTACTATATATTGTTCCTCTTTGAATTTAGATAAGGGTGAGGTTCAAGCATTGCTCAGCATTCTTCCCTCTCCCCTATTTCCCCCTCACTGTAAAAGTTCTTCCTTGTGTGCCACTGTTATGTGAAATAATTTTTCCCATTCTTCATCTCCTTTCTGCCTTCTCTCAGGGACTCCCTCTTTCTTACCCATGTATTATTTTTACATCATCCTGAAGTAATTACCCACTTTCACACCATCTAGGTAGAATAACTTTTGACTGTCCTAATGATAAAGTTCTTCCAAGTTATATGTATTGTCTTCCCATACAAACATATTAATAGTTTAATCTTATTGAGTCCTTTATAGGGAAGGAGAAGACACTTCCCTGAGCTTCAAGAATTTTTGCATTTCTGTTTTTAGCTGTAGGAGTTTGAAAGTTTTTAGTGTTTCAAAGATGTGTCATCTGGTGAGGTATGATCACTACTCTCCCTGTCTGTGTTCTAGTCCTTACCTAGGAAGTGCCCCTGATCCCTTGGGATTGAAATCATTACTGTTCATCTCTGCTCCCTTGAGAATGGAAGCAATAATACTCCTTAGGGTCCTTGATCCCTAGTGACTGAAAGTGCTTCTCTCTATCTTTGAACTATAGCACAGAAGTGAATATAGGTAGTGGAGTTTCCAAACAGCTTCCAGTCTTGCCTCCCTTGCTAGTACAGGGATCCCTTGTAATCTCTTTCTGACCATTTGCAGGGCCATTTACCATTTCTGACTTGAGTGCTCCCAAAATTTCTGCTGTTTCTGTTGCCACTATGTAGGCCCAGAACAACTGGTGTTGCTTCCATGTGGTCTCCAGGTCATCCTCCACCATTATCTCCTTCCCACCTTCTAAGTTGTCTGGGGCAGGATGAATGTCTCAACCAGGCTTTTGTTTTGGTTTCGTTTCTTTTTTAAAAATTAATTAATTTATTTACTCATTACATTAAACTACCCAGTTCACTCTTTCCCCCCTCCCATACCCATTAAAGAAGGCATCATTTAATAAAAAGATATATGTCTGTATAAAATTGTCTTATTTTATTTATCAGCTCTTTCTCTGGAGGTAGACATATACAAGTCATTGTTCAAACAATATTTTTGTTGCTATATGTAATGTTCTCTTGGTTCTGCTCATTGCATTCTTCAGAATTTCATGTAGGTCTTTCCATATCTTCAGAAACTTGTTTATCAAGATGTATTCCATCACAATCATATGCCACAACTTGTTTAGCCATTCCCCAGTTGATGATGGGCATCCTTTCAATTTCTACTTCTTTGCCACCACAAAGAGCTGCTATAAATATTTCATAACATATAGGTTCTTTCCCTTTTTCCCTGATCACCTTAGGAAATAAACCTGATAGTGGTATTTCTGCATCAAAAAGTATACACAGTTTTGTAACTCTTTGATCAAAATTCCAGGTTGCTCTCCAGAATAGTTAGATCAGTTCATAGTTCTAGCAACAGTGTATTATTGTTCCCATTTTTCTCCATCCCTTCCAACATTTGTCATTTTGCACTTTTATCATTTTAGACAATCTGATAGGTATAAGCTGATATCTCAGAGTTGTTTTGATGTGTATTTCTCTAATCACCCTGACTATTTATTTGTTGGCTTTGTCATTCAAAATTTTGATTTCAGTTGTTGTTCTAAAGTTGTTTGGAAGGGAATGTTGGGAGAGGTTGACTGGGGGCTTAACTCCTATACCATTTTGGCACTACCACAGATATACATCCTTAACTGTTGCAATCAAATCCATGAAATATTGAATGTTTGAAAGTCTCCCAATGCATGCGGAATATCTTCCATGAAAGATTTATTAAGAGATGTGAACAATTACTTAGAATAAGAAAGCTGGAATGGTTGTAACCTATATGAGCAAAGGGAAGAGAGATTCATTAAAAAAATAATATCAAATCTCCATCAAAGTATACATGTGTATGTGCACACATACATACAGATACATCCTCACTGAGCCCCCATAAACATATGTAATTAATAGATCTTTTCTCTTAGGAAAGTTCCTTACTTTTGAAGACTTGCCAGTATATTGTTCTACAAAAGACATAGGCAAGAACACCTTTACTCTTTCCTAAAGTAACTTCCAAATTGCAATAAAGATTCTGACAAAAATTACATTTTAATTAGGATGTTCTTAATAATAGTCATAATTTCCTATTCACTTTACAAGAAAAGAATCAATGGCAGAGAGTTTGCTAGATATTGATACTGATAATAATTATTGAATGGGTTGAAGTCACAGGATAAATAGCCCCTCTTTAGGATATATAGGGGATAAATCCCTTTATTAATTGCCAAGATTTTTGAATATAGTGTTAGAATTTTAATTTACATAATTCTTTTGGAAAATCAAAATGAGTTGTAGATTATCCATGCCCTGCTCTGCAAGGACTCATTTGTATACATATGCATCTTATTGTGTAGTACTCATATATAAAATCATTAAGCTGTTTTCAGTTAAAGCTCTTTGTTGCATTTGAAAGCATAGTCTGTATGGCTCAGAAAATGCTTTTGAATTCAGGAAAAAGATTTTCAGAATTAGTGTGTTTGGCTTCAAGGCTATCATTGTTGAAACCTAAGCCTATTTAGGGGCAGCTGAGTGGCATAGTGGATAGGGTGCCAAGCCTGAAATGAGAAAGACTCACTTTCATGAGTTCAAATCTGGCCTCTGATACTTACTAGTTGTTGTGTGACCCTGTGTAGGTCACTTAACCCTATTTGCTTCAGTTCCTCATCTATAAAATGACCTAGAGGAGGAATAACATACCATTCCTGTGTTTTTGGCGAGAAAACCCTAAATGAAGTCACAGAGAGTTGGACACAACTGAAGCAATTCAACAGCAACACCATCACTACTATCTACCTACCACCACCAATAATCCCACCTAACCTCAGAACTTTCTGACTGAAATATGCATGCTTTCCTCTAGTTCACTTTGGTCATAGAATTTGGCTTAGAATAGAATCCAAAGGAAGGGAAAAAAACCTAGCTCAGCTGTAGAAAGTTAGCCAGGCTACAAGGACAGATGTTAGATACTTTAAATCCAACCACATGGGCAAAAGGATTGACTCTGTTAAGGGTCAAATTAAATACCAGAAAAATAAAGTTAATTAGTCTTCTGCCCTACTTTATAGTTTCTATTTGTGAGTTTATGACCGAACTAAAATTGGGCTTTCTTCCAAGTATATTATTTTGGTAGCTGGTTGAGAAGTCTGCATGACAATATGCAGTTACACTGACAAGTATCCTCTCTCAATTGGCAAGTGCTGCCTTTAGGAAGTTGAAGGGAATGGAGGTGAAAATTTTGTATAAACCATTTCTACTAAACTGCATTGACTCAATATGCCCATCACTTAGCCAGTTTGTCACAGTTCCTTAAAATTCAACTCAACTCAATAAACATTTAAGAATTTTCTATGAGTGGCATATTGACCTAGATGGTAAGAATAAAAATAATGAAAATTAGCATAGTCCTTCCCTCCACCAATCAACATTTATTAAGCTCTTACAATATGACAACCAATGTGCTTACAAACTGCTAGGGGAATGAGGCTATTCAAATGAAATGATGTATGTAGAAGGTTCTATGGGCAATAGAGAAACTAGGAAAAATAGATAACAATTTTAGAAGGAAGAGACTAATTGGGTACGAGAAAGGAGCAGGTATCAGGGAAGGTTTCATGAAAGATATAGTACCTAAATTGAGCAAGGAGGATTTCATTAAGTTGAAATGATGAAGGGCAATAATTTCAAGGAATGGTGGCTTCTGTGTGTGCAGGGAGGTGGGAGAGGACAAGATAACATTAAGGTACAAAAAGGTGGTGTAATTTGGCTAGAATTCATGGGTTATTAAGAGGAGGAGGACAGTTAGTGCTTGATAAATATTTGTTGAATGGCTGATTGAATGAATTAAATGAAGCAATCTGTTGAATTTTTAATGGAATAAGAGTGAGGAAAATTTTTTGTTTCCTCCCCTTTTGCATATTTGTCTATTTATAGCTAAGTGTCTATTTAAGGGGGCTGAGCCAAATCAACATAATTTTATATTGGTAGCAAGTTCTCATGCTATTCCTCTACATGAACTTATTTGACCCCTACCATCCACCATATTTTCATTCGGAAGGAAAGAGATCCATACTTTTTTCTTTGTTTCCTAGCAATAATAATAATAATGATAATAATAATGATAAGAGAATGGAAGATGTAAATTATATTAAAGTTGAAGATTATACACTGGTTGTAAGCCAGTATGATATATCTGTATGCTTGGTTCTCTATCTCCTGAGTCACCTAGCTGCCCCAAATCATGAAAGGGTCCCTGGAGAATCTAGTTCAATCTCCCTCTTTTCATAGGTGTGGAAATTTAGATTCAGAAGTTAAATGACTTATCTAAGGTCATGCAAGTAGTAAAGTAATTGAGTAAATATTTAATAGAAGTGAGGTGGTAAATAATCATGATGCATTTTTTACACCTTACTCTCAGCCTCACACCCCTCACTCCTATTGAAAAATAATATCGAATTGTGATATTACCATGAAATTTCCCCTTAAGCTTCCCAATTTCAAACTGAAATAGACTGCTAGCAAAACTTGAAGCTACATCCAAGTAAATGCCCTCCAGGCTATCAAAATTGGTTTGGGATCTTCCTCTTTTGTTAAGATCTTAAAAAGGATTAAGGATAGGGCTGATCAGTCATAGTGAACTCTGACCCATCTGAAATATTAGAAGTGATCAGCTGGGTTGAGCTTATCTAAAGTAAGGTGAGTGGCTATGCTGGTGTCTTCCCTGTTCCAGCAAGGCCACACAGTTCCTGAGATGAAGTAATGAGGGAGGAATCGAGGTCTCTAAGGCCCCCTCCTCTCTCAAAATATCCACCAATGAAAACTGTCAGGGGAGATCCTATGGTCCAACTTTCTGGTCAATCAGAAAGAGGACACAACTCCCTTCATAAGGCAGAGGCAAGCGTTATTTGCTCTTTTGTTATTGTGGAAGGATGCTGGTGAAAAGATCCAATCTTTGTTAAAGGGAATTGTATGCTTCTATTAATAAAGGATGTTGTTTTTGGAGAAATGGCCTCATATTTTTTATTGGTTAAAATCTGATGAATATATTCCATCATATTCTTTGACCCAGTGTCACTGGTCTTCTTGCTGTAAATTGAGCTGGATGTTTCATCTCTTCACTCTATACATTTTCATTTCCCTAAAGCTCTCTTTTTCTCTATCTTTACCTTCTAACTTCAAAGTACCAACATGCCTAGAATTTTGTCTGTCCTTATTTCCACCTCCTAACTTCCTTGGATCCATTCAAGTCTCAGCTAAAATCCTACCTTTTACATGAAACTTTTCTCAATCTTGAGTAAGTGGGCTTTTCCTCAGTTTATTATCTAAATTTTATCTCATGTATATTTTGCTTTTACATAAATATTTTCATGTTATTTCCTCCATTAGACTGTGAGTTTCATGAAAGCAGAAAGTTTTTTCTTTTGGCATCCTTACTGCTTAGCATGATGTCTGGCATGTAGTCAGTGTTTAATAAATACTTGGTAAGATTTGGATATTCATAGATATGCCACAGTAGTAGACTAGAGAAGCTTCTAAAGTGATTGGTTTATCTCAATTATTACATACCCTATTTGTGGCCCACCGAAGGACCCCTAAATACCATCGAGTGTCCCTAAACTTTAAGATGGAAATACATTTTAGTTTATTTAGATTTTAAATGGACTCTGCATACTTTGAGAAAGCAAAAGGGAAGAGAGGGCCACAAATTTCTATCAAACATAACCTAAGTTCCAAAGTGACAGGAACTGCTACAAGAGTTCAGTTTCAATAGTCTGACAAGCACTTTTGGATTCCTATCAGAGTAATCAGGTACATGAAACAGAAGACCAGGAAATTTAGAAAGCCCTTGCTGAATATTTCCCCCTAGAATTCTGTACCTAAATGTTCAGGGAAATTAATTATTACAAAACAGGAAATTTTTACAAAATAGGAAAAAATTACAAAATAGGAAAGATAAGATAGTGGTATACTATTAAATTAGAGCTGATGGAATTATCCCAAAATTCATTATTTCTTTTGTTCTATATAGTTTCTCATTGGGTGGGGGGGCATATTTTTATAGTGAGAAATAGTTTGCAATAGATCATTAAGGTTGTTGCCTTTCAGTAATCCTCTATATCTCTCCCAGTCATTAGTTCATTTCACAGGACTTATATGTACACTTATTTAATTCTCCCTCTCTTCTGCCCTGTATAATAAAGAATTTGAATTTATATAGTGCTTTACAGTATTTACAAAGTAATTTTCTCACAACAGTTTTGCACTATAGATGGTATAGCTATTAGTATGCCCATTATAAAAAGTAAGATATTGAGACTGAGAAACAGGAAGGAAGGAAGGAAGGAAACATGTGTTTAGTAAGTGCCTACTATGTGCAAGGTTCTGTCCTACTTTATAAATTTTGTTTCATTTCATCCTCACATTGACATGGAAACATAGGTACTATATATAAATGTTAAATGATTTGCCAGTGATCACATAGCTAGTAAGTGGTTGTTATAAGATTTGAACCCAGGACTCATTATTCCAAGCACAATACTCTAATCACTATATCACACTATTTAAGAGAAACAAAGAGAAATTACTTGCCTCAGCTCACATAGCCATAACAGGGTAAATACTAGACTTCTTGGGATAGCAATTTACATCAGAACTAGCCATGCCAGGCTAAATGTCACTGGACCTGTTACCATAATGAGGATCAGAAGCCAAAGCTTTGAATTACAGTGCTTAAATTGAGAAAGCTCTTAAAAGGAAGGAAATAAACATTTATTTAGCACTTACTATATGCTAGACTCTGTGCTGTGTCTAAATATAAAAATATTATTTAATTTGATCCTCACAACACCTCTAGATAGTAGGTGCAAGTATTATCTCCATTCTACAGTTGAGGAAACTAAACAAACAAAGACTCTCTTTCTAAGGTCATTCAACTAAGGAAGTATCTGAGCTAGATTTGAACTCAGGTCTTCTTGACTCCAAGCCCAGCACTTTTTTCAGTGTTTCACTTAGCTACTGCTACCAGTTTGTAACAAGTGATAGCACATCCTTCAGCAGCATAGAGGCAACTTACCTGGTTTGTAATAATAACTTATTAATATCATGTTATCACATGGAATATTTTCAGTCTCCCCTATAGTTGACCAACTCCTTTCTGGCCACTCAACTGAATTTTTTTCTTCTTTAAAAAATTTACATATTGATACAGTTTTTAACAATCATTTTTTTTAATTTTGCCATATATATTCTCCTTTTTTCTTTTCCTTACCCCTCCTCAATGAATTTGTTTTTAAAAAATGATTTATGGGCATATTACATGCTATTTTTTTCTGGGAAAAAAAAGAGAAGGCATTTCAATTCTAATCAGTCTGACTTCACAAGACCAAGAGCTCATTTCAGATGTGATAGCTACCTGGACAGAAGAAGCATATTTGAACTACATCTGGAATTTCAGATGAGGATGACTCTGGTTACAATCAGAAGTCATGGATCACAAATATAGTCCTGAAAGGGATTCCAAAAGCTATCTTTTCCAATCCCTTCATTTTATGGAGTAGGAAACTGAGGCTGGGGAATGTTAAATGACTTGCCCAGAGTTACAAAGGTAGTGAATGTCTGAGGCAGGATTCAGACTCAGATCTTCTTGACTCCAAGTCCATTGTCCCATCATCATCATGTCCCATCAATCAAATATAATTAGAATATTTTAGAAAGTATACTGAAAAATGAAGGCAAAATTATGCTTTTGAGAATGAAAAAAGGTTAACCAATAAGTAATGAGGAAATATGGTAGGTTTCAAGGGACAACCAGATCAGGCTTGAATTCTAACACATTATGGAGTTCCCTCCTCAATGTTGGAATTTTTTTTTTTGTTTGTTTTCATATTTGGTAACTTTCATTTAAATCTCCTTCCTGATTTTGCTCTACCTCATGTCCTAAAAGCAGTCACCTTAAATAGGCTGCTTCATCTCTAATCAAGTAAAAACACCATATCTTGTCTTCGCCAATTTGTCTGTTGAGAATTTAGTTGCTCTCTGCATGATTCATACTGCATAAAGTTATTCATTTTTGTCTGTTGTGGATAATTTCATCTTGGCACTCAAACTTACACTATCTGCAGTCCAAATCTGTTAAAATAACATTGAGAGTGTGGCTAAAACAAAAGAAAACTCATATCATAGATTAATTTCCTTCTTGGCTCCCTTTGTTATACCTCTCAATATGCATTTAAACAAAATACTGCAAGGTTCTGCAATCTCAGAAGGGAAAAGGAAAGTTAGAAACTCTATTTTAACCTGATATACAGTTAGATTAGTTTACAGGGAAAATAGTCATGGGAAAGAGGGAGAATGAGTGAATTGGGTGAAAGGAGAGAATGATTTTTAATATAGATCTTTTTTTATATTTCTTAGGTTTAGAAAACTCAGTATCTTCTCAGAGATCATATTTGACATTCTTCTCTCTTAAATATTCTTTTCACGACTGCCTCATCCTTTTCAAAGTATGATCACCCAAATTGAATTCTTCTTCCTACTCCCTGTATCACAAATTATCTGGGATGTACATGGGTATCTGGGATATAGGAAGCTGTCCCTGTTGTCTAATTTTGAGACTGCATAGATGCTGCCATTTTGAAAGTCCTCCTTGTTGAATAAGGTTGTTGTTCAGTCATGTCCAACTGTTCATGGCCCATTTGGAGTTTTCTTGGAAAGGATACTAAAATGGTTTACCATTTTCTTCTCCAGTTGATTTTATAGATATGGATCAATAACAGCAGTTTGTAAGGTGATTTACACAGAGGAATATCAATATGTTTCTCTGAGGCTGGTGCTCATTTGGTACAATTCAGTACAGTAATGAGATTCTGTCCCTCAATATATCTGTGGGAATATAGATCATTTATTGAA
Organism: Gracilinanus agilis; assembly: GCF_016433145.1. Taxonomy (NCBI): domain Eukaryota; kingdom Metazoa; phylum Chordata; class Mammalia; order Didelphimorphia; family Didelphidae; genus Gracilinanus; species Gracilinanus agilis. Next base: position 142,913,212 of record NC_058133.1, read on the forward strand.
TAAATGAATGAATGAATGAATGAATAGAACCTGAGAGTATTTGTGATAGAGTGTGTTGAAGTGTAGGAAAGAATAGAGAGAGTTAAGTTATGTGATTTGTCTAATCTTTGACAATAATCATCTTTTATATCTTTTAAGTAATATCAAATAGTTTTTATGATTACTGCTTTGAGATCTGGTAATTACAGTTTGAGATATAGTAATGCTAGACCCTCTTCCTTCTGAGCATTTTTCCCCATCGTCCTTTATATGACCTTTTCCCTTGCCATTATAGATCAACAAACAGTTCCCATGGTATGGATGTGTCACCAATATAACCAAGTTATGGCATCATAATGTTTTACATTATACATACTATAGGGATCCTGGTTTCTATATGAGAGGCACAACAAATATAATGATATGGATCTATTTCTTAGGACATGCTGGAAAAATTATTTTTCATCTGTGATTGTGAATGATAATCTACATATGTATCTCTTTACTAACCTATAAACTACATGAGTTCCAGGAATTCATCTAAATTTTGTATGTATCTTACCTCTTAGCATAGTAAAGTATATGGGATTTTCAGAAAGAACTATCATATCTGGTATGAAGGTTTTCCCAGTCCTTTTCAGGGTTGCTTATCTACCTTTCATGTCCAACTTTTACGCAACTCTCACCCATGACTCTGAGAAGCTGTAGCATGCACACCAGCCACATATCAATAAAACTGTTTAAAACTGTTTTAGCAGATGGGATAAATCAGGTGGAGGGCAATTGATAGGCCTCACTCCTGTTGATGAGTTGGGGAGATGTCCATCCTTGGTATATTAAGATTTTCCTATGGCTGAATGGGTATATGAGAACTATGTGTTCTAATGACTATGAAGGAAGCTAAAACAGGCTCTGTGCCATGCTTAGAGCTTGTTCAGACATAGAACATACTTAGGTCATCGACCATATTCTGGGTCATTGCCAGTTATCTTGATTTTTGTCTTGCCACTGGTCTTGATACTCTGGAAGAGAGTGAGGCAGATGACTTTGTACAACTCTGATTCATTTAAATCCAATTCACTCATAAGTCAAGATCTCACTTTGAAATGTCATTGGATCTCTTCAAAAATAAAGGAAAAAAGACAACTTGGACAGTTTGGCTGGTGCATTGAATGAAGGAGACAGGGAGTGACTTGTAAATGACTTGAAAAGATAGGCTGGAGTCAGATTATGATTGACTTTAAATACTAACCTAAGAAATTCTGGTTTTTTCTTTATAGTAATAATGAACTACTGAAGCTAAGGAAGAGAATGGCAAGCTCAAACCTATGTTTTAGATATATAAGTTTGGCATCTTTTCTGAAAAAAAAAAAGATCATAGAGAGAAGAATTTGGATAAAGAGAGATCATCCAGCCATTATGTTATGGTAGTACAAATCAGGTGTGAAGAGGGCCTGAACAAAGATGGGTGTGATCTGAGTTGAGAGAAAGAGATAACTACAAGGAGTTTTGACCCAGTTCTCTTGGTGAATATGGAATTAATTAAATTTGAAATAAGATAGCAATTAATTGGATTTGGAGGGTGAGAAAGAATAGAGAGAAGTGAGGATTAATCTTAGCATGTCCAAAGAAATAATGGCCAACTTAACAAAAATAGGGTAGTTGGTGGAAGGGATGAGTTAAGAAGGATAAATAATGATGTCTGTTTTGGATAAGGTATGTTTAAATTGTCTATGGGACAACAAGGTAGAGATATCCTGCCAGTAATTGATGATGCAAGATTAAAGGTCAGGAGAGAAGATGAAGATTGGATGTGTACTTTGGGAAGTCATCTTTATGGAGATGATAGTTGGTCTGAAGAGAATTGATTTCACTTGTATGAATTAAATATCTAGACCATCAGATCCCGGAAGTCTTATGTTATAGGAGTCACAGAGTCAGTTGTCTTAACTTGCTAGTCTGGACCTGTAGAAATCAAAGGATGTGATGAGTGAGGACTGAGGTGAAACCTTGGCCAATTGAAGGATCTTAGGGGAGGGTTTAGACTGAGCTTGAAAATCCAGGGCATGAAAGGAACCCATTCTCTGTGCCCTTTTTTGGGCTTATGAAAGAAGCTTTCCTGCAGCCTTCATGGTGCTTGTCTATGTAAGCCATCTCTGGAAAGTGGTGGCCCCCCCCTGGGCTGGGAATCAAGGAACTTAGTCTCTTGGACTCTGGTCCCATCCTGAACTCAAGTCTGCACCTTAGCTGGTCTTAATTTGTCTGGCCCATCCATGTGGTTAGTTGGGCTCATGGAGAATCTAGGATCTGATGGTGTAGAAATAACTGGGCTGGGAACTTTTTTCCCTAATAGATCCAAAGAATTTTATTAGAAATTTAAAGAACAAATTAGTACCAATACTATTTAAACTGTTTTCAAAAATTAAGAAATAAAGCACTCTACCTCATTTCGTTAGTTCAACAACTTTAGTACTGTTATCTAAACAAAGACAGGATGAATCATAGAAGCTAAACTATAAACCAACAATATTATTGAATACTGACTCAAAAATTTTAAATAAACACTGTCAAATAGACTACAGTAATAACAAATCCTTCTTTATTACCAAATTGGATTTGGTACATCAAAGGTACAAAAACAGTTCAACATTAGGAAAATAATTAATACACATAATTAAATTAATTTAAAACTTTTTATTTTAATAACACATTTCCACATAAGTTTTCCAAAGTCATATGATCCATATTGTCTCCTTTCCATGGCCCTGTCAGGAACTGACAAGCAATTCAATCTGGATTACATATGTATTATCACAGAAAACATATTTCCATATTACTCTTTTTTGTAAGCAAATAATCTAATAGAACCAAAGCCCCCAAATATATACCCAAATAAACAAGTGATAAATGATATGCTTTCATCTGCATTTCTACTCCAATAGTTCTTTCTCTGGAGGTAGATAGCATACTTTTTCATAAGTCCTCAGAATTGTCCTGGATCATATTGTGGTTAGTAGCAAAATCTATCACATTTGATCATTCCACAATATTACAGTTACTGTGTATAATTATCTCCTGGTTCTGCTTATTTCACTCTGCATCACTTCACATAAGTCTCTTCAGCTCTTTCTGAAACCATCCTATTTATTGTTCCTCATGGTGCAATGATATTTCCATCACCATCATATACTACAGTTTGTTCAGCCATTCCCCAATTGAGAGACATCCCTTTAGTTTCCAATTCTTTGCCACCACAAAAAGTGCAGCTATAAATATTTTTGCATAAACAGGTCCTTTCCCATTTTAAAAATCTTTCAGATACAGACCTGGTAGTGGTGTTACTGGATCAAAAGATATGCATTCTTTTATAGCCTTTTGGACATAATTCCAAATTGCCCTCCAGAATGGTTGGATGAATTCACAACTCCACCATCAATGCATTAGTGCCCCAACTTTGCCACCTCCCCTCCAAAATTTATCAATTTCCTTTCCTGTCATATTGGCCAATATGATATGTGTGAAGTGGCACCTCAAAGTTGTTTTAATTTGCATTTCTCTAATCGAGGGATTTAGAACATTTTTTTTCATATGATTATTTTTATCAGCTGGAAACTTTTTAAGTTAGATTGACTGGAAACTTAATTTCTCTTTCTCTTTACTAATAAATGCTTATAATTTAATATAAAGTCTCCAAGATTAATTTTTATTCATAACATACTAAAAGAGAGAATTTAGATTTAGATCAAAAAGATTTGAGGTTGAAGTATAGAGTTTTGGAGCTTTTGGAATACATCCATCTAATGTGGATCCATAAGACAAGTGAGGAGAAAACTGCAACAAAGCAGTGTCAAAAAATTTCAGAAAGGAACAAGTATCCAGAAAGAGGTAGTAGTCAATAGTTTCAAATACTACAGAATAGTCAAGGATGAGGACTGAGAAAAGGATGAATGGGTTAGAAATAAGTAAGATGACCTTGGAAAGTGTAGTTTCAATTGAGTAGTGATGGTAGGAGCCAGCTTGCCAGAGATTGAGAAGTGAATGGAAGATGAGAATGAAAAATAAAGACTATTAATGGGGACTTAGAGAGAAATATGGAAAGTGTATTATATTTTTATCATATTAATAAAGTATCATAAATATTTTAAACAGTGTTGCTTTTAATGTTAACATACCCATAAAATTATTTTTGAAGTTTAATAAACAAGGTAGATATTTATAAATGCTTGTTGAATTTAATTTAGAGTTGGATTTCAGCCTTCTCCCATAAAAAGCCTTTTACAAAGGTCACTACAGGCTCAACAATAACTGCAGTATTTTAAAATATCAAGTCCTATATAAAAATTGCCATCTTAAAAAAATAATAGAAAGCTCTTTCATATTAAACAAGTTGTTAAATTTTTTTAATAGCTTGCCAATTCCTGTACTTTCTTGCCGGTATTTTTTTTTAAACCTTAGCTTCTGTCTTGGAGCCAATACTGGGTATTGGCTCCAAGGCAGAAGGGTGGTAAGGTTAGGCATTGGGGGTCAAGTGACTTGCCCAGGGTCACACAGCTGGGAAATGTCTGAGACCAGATTTGAACCTAGGACCTCCCATCTCTAGGCCTGATTTTCAATCCACTGAGCTACCCAGCTGCCCCCTCTTGCTGGTATTTTGTGATCGATATTTCAGTGTTGAAAGGATTTAAGGAATAAAATTTTATTCACTTGCTTACATTTTTAAAGCCATTTAATTCACTTCAAGTCAACAAATATGTATAAGTACTGATTATGTAAATAACTCATTCTTCTGAAGAATCTCTACCTTGAGAATCTGAAATTAAGGGATGTTCTAGAAATCTGTCACCCACACAACTTTCTCTGTTGTGCTGATACTATCTAGCACGTTGTAATGGTTTTTGTTTTGTTTTGTTTTTTATCCTCAGGACCAGATTCATTCAGAGGTCCTAGGCAACTGGTGTCTTATGTCCTTTGATCAGTAGAACCTCCAGGAGTCCTCCCCTCTCTACTCTTTCTCTAATCTCCCTTCCCACCCTCTTTTGGCCTAACTTCAAGAATGGAAGTGTAAAGGGGATGTTTTTCTTTCATTGTGGTTTCTTATTTAATTAATGATCCTTTTATACCTATGTAATCTTGATGAATAAAATATGTCAAAATCACCTTATACCATCCCCCTCACTAACCTAGAAAACCTTTCTGAGGGTTTTTGTGGATTAGACTTGATCTAAAAAAAATAGTTTTTGCAATGGAGCCTCTAAGTCTTCTTCTAGCTTTTTATTCTATTATAAAGGATTATTGTAAATCCTAGGATTTGATGCCTAAGGATGATCCTACCAGACTCATCATTCATTGATTTACCAGTCAAGTAGCTTTTAGTACTGAAAGCTAACAAAAGAATTCAATCCGGTAGCCTCATGGTAGGTGTTAACACAGAAACAAGCTGTAGATGAAAAAGCAGATCTTCACCAAATAATATAAATTCTACCATTAAATAACAGTGGATCAAGGAGAAATAGCCATGAAGTTGTTATTTAATTAGCATTTGGCAACCCAGGTGTTTTAGTATAGAAATACTGGTCCCTTCTCACAAATCCCTCTGCAAAAATTAGCTAACTGCCTAACAGGAGGAAGAGAAATAGTGTTTACCTTATTAGGAGCTTATTGTTCATCTTCTATATGTATATAACATACTCATTAGATACATACATATATACTGTATATATATATAAAAGATACTATGTATAAAATATATACGTGTAAGTGTATATGTGTGTGTGTGTGTGTGTGTGTGTGTGTGCATGTGTACATGATAGGCACTGGAGAAGCTAAGGCAAAAAGAAAAAGAAAAAGTTCTTGCCAAAGGAGCTTATGTTCTTCTGAGGAGGTAAAATATATACAGAGATGAATAAATATAAAATACATATAAAGACAAAATAATACTTAGTGTAAGAGAAAATTCACAACTGGGGAGCTTCAGAAAGGTCCCAAATAGGAGGTGATCATTGAACTGAGCCTGGAAGGGAGCTAGATTTTTCAGGAGCTGGAGGTGTAGAATGAGATTACTCTAAGCATGGTCAGCAGCCTGTGCAAAGAATCAGAGATAGAGTATTAAGTACAGAGAACATAAAGAAAGGCAGTTAATCTTTAGCCTAGAGTGCAAGATAGGAATAGAACAGAATGTTTAACAAGAAAAGTAATGGTCGTAGGATACCCTGCACTAGGGAACTAAAGTAATGTGTCTAATTCCAGGCATCACATTGGGAAAGATGACATATATCTAAAGGAAGGTAACCAATCCAGCAATAAGGAAATAATGGCATTTGGTGGGCTGTTGAATGACTTGAGGATATTTTTTCCTGGAAAAGAAAACTTTCTTCTGTAGTTAGAGATAGATGGGACAATATTATGGAAAATCCAATAGTTGTTTTCAAATGTTTGAAAGAAAAGCTTTCACATGGAAGATGGATTATACTTATTCTGTGTAGTTCTAAGAAGGCAGAATTAGTCCCATTAAGTTAGAAGGAAAGAAATTTCTACTGTCCAAAGAGTAAAGATGTCTCTTGAGGTACTGACTTTTACCAGCTTTGCTATTGACTCTCTAGACTTTTGATCTTATCTCATCTCTTCTCATCTCCCTTTTATTTATTTTCCCCCATTAGAATATAATATCATTTTTTCTAATTCTTTCCTCTATCATCATTTTTGAAAAATTCTTACTCTCCATCAGAATCAATACTGTATATTGATTTGAAGGCAAAAAAGCAATAAAAGGCTCTTTTGGCAATGAGGGTAAGTGACTTTCCCAGTCACATAGTTAGTGAGTATCTGAGGCCAGATTTAAACCCAGGACTTCCCATTTGTAGGCCTGGTTCTCTGTCCACTCAGCCACCTCACTAGTCCCTATCACCATATCTTTCACCCTCCTATCATTTCTTGTATAAATTCTAATTGATCTTTTGGGCAAATTATGTTTTTCTTGAAGATTTGCTAGCAGATGTTTTGCGGTTATTCCCCAGCTAGGTGCTGCTGTGGTTAGAACACTGGAACTGGAGTTAGGAGGATCTAAATTCAATCTGGTCTCAGATACCAGCTGGTGAACCTGGTAAACTCCTTAATCTTGGTCTTCCACATTTGTAAAAGGGGGATTATTATACCTTCCAGGGTTGTTGTGAGGAAAAAAGGAGATGTTTGTGAAGCAATTAGAGTAGTGCAATTCACATAGTAGGCACTAAATGCTCATTTCCCACCTTCCTTCTGAGTTTGTCTTGGATATCTCTGGCATCATAATTCCTCTTCTGTTTACTTATTCTTTCAGAGATCCACACTGCTGGCCCAGCTTGGATCTCTAGTTGTTTAGTCCACCATCCTAACCCTTCTGAGATATCTTGGGCTGCTAACTTGGGCCCAGGGCTGAGTTCAAGATCACCTCTTAGTATTCCTATGTTGGTCTAGTTTGGAATTTTGAACCCAAAGGTTCTGAATCTGTGATTCCAGCCTATACCAGTTTCATAATTTCAGCTTGATCAATTACCTATAACTTGAATTTCTGATCTTTTCCTGGAAAAATGACCCTCTGTAATGCTTCCTATGTTTTCCCAATTACTCCTCAGTCTTTCCTCAAATTATTGTTGGAGTAGTGGCAGAAAGTTCTGCAACGTTCCTGTTCTAGCATTTTGGCTCATTTCCTACCCATGTCTTTTAGCAAAGGATCAGGACATGTTTCCTGCTATCACTCCTCTTCACTGATCTTTTTTACTTTATTTGGTATATTTTGTTTCAAAATCACAGCTATTTCTAGATATCCGTCCCACCCACCTCCCAGTCTGTTAGTCTTTAGAAAGTGAATGAATTTTTTATACCTTTAGGTCAGAATAGGAAGAGGTATGGCCAAAAAGGAAGGATGACTTTTCACCAAGTTTTGTAGGGAGATGAAATTAGAAGGAGAATAAAATATAATATTCTTTTACTTTGAGAAAATTGATGTTTTGGACATTTGATCAAGGAATATCTATTGGTCTAACACTGAGGGAGATGCAAAGTATGTGTAAGGTATAACCTTTGCCATCAATGAGTTTACAGTCTCATAGAAGGGAAAAATTAGAGAGCACTACAATATAATACATAATTACATACAAAATCATGGTGTATATTCAATCTGACAGACCATATTGCTTTTCTTTGCTTGATTTGTATTTGGAAATATGATATGAATATTTTTCATTGTTATTCTCAGAGGACACAAAGAGTAATCATGTGTAACATGCTCTTACAGAGGGAAATAAACAAGTCTTTATATCTTTATATATATATATATATATCAGCATTGTACTATTATAGTGTTGTAAAGGTCTAAGCCTCAGGATTTCATTTTAGGTGAAATGATATTATGATAAGGTTCTCTAAATCCTCTCTGTAACATGATACCTTAAATGGTGTCTAAAAATTAACTCTCCTTATGCTGAAAATAAGACTAAGCTGTTCCTAAAAATTGTGAAAATGCAAAATTTACTTTCCTTATCTAATTTTTCCCTTTCAGACCTCTCCCTTTTAATGCCTTCCACTCCCCCCAATCTCATTCCAGCCTCCAAGAAACTTATCATCTTTATCCCCATTGAATGTAGAAAAAGCAGATTTAATAAAAGCTCTGATGTAAATTAGATAAATGTGTTCCATTTATTTACATTTAAAGAGACTTGCTGGGAGATCAATCNCACACACACACACACACATAACTAGTACACTCTTTATCTCTACCTTAGACTGCTCTATCCTGGCTCTATAGCAGGTATTAGAAACAATGCAGAAAGAAGAAACTTCTACAGGGAGAACCAGAAAAGTAAGAAGGGAAACATTAACTTGTATTTAGATTTTTTAATAAGGAAAAAATTTTGAAAGTAAAAGTTTTCCAAGATAGCAAAATTTTGCTCCTTGTGGCATCATACAATGCAACAGCAGTTGGTGCTAATCTCCTCATTGTAAAGATGAGTGGTCAGATGTCTATAAGACTTAGGTGATTTATTTCAAGTCATATTGGGGCAGTTAGGTGCAGTGGATAGAGTGCCAGCTATGGAGTCAGAAGACTCCTTTCCCTGAGTTCAAATCTGGCTTCAGATAGTAACTAGCTGTGTCACTGGGCAAATCATTTGACCTTGTTTGCTTTAGTTTCCTCATCTATAAAATAATCTGGAGAATGAAATGCAAATGGCAATCACTCCAGTATCTTTGCCAAGAAAACCCCCAAAAGGGTCACAAAGAGTCAGACACATCTTAAAAATGACAGACATTTTGCTACGTTCTTGTCAAAAGGTTAGAATAAGATATGTAAAGCAATTTGGTGCAGCAAAAAGAGCACTGGCTTTTGAATCTAGGAACTGGCTCTGTAGTCAAAAACCCTGGGTTCTAATCTTATCTCAGATGCTTAAGACAAGTGTGACTTTGGGTAAATCACTGTATAACCCTGAGCCTTAGCTTTCTCATTTACCTAATGAGGGGTTTAGATTAGATGACTCCCAGATCCCTTTTAGTTACTGATTTATGATCAAATGGCTTGCATTTGAACTCTGCCTGTCACACTTCCCTCAGTCTTTGCTATTTTTTTTAAACCCTTACCTTCCACCTTAGAATCAATACTGGTTCTAGTATTCCAACAATATTGGTTCCAAGGCAGGAATGGTAAGGGCTAGGCAATGGGGATTAAGTGACTTGCCCAGGGTTACATAACTAGGAAGTGTCTGAGGTCACATTTGAACCTAGGACCTCCCATCTCTAGGCCTGGCTCTTAATCCACTGAGTCACCTAGCTGCCCCCATATCCTCTGTTTTATTACTTGCAAAATGAGGGAAATTGGAAGAGATAACCTATAAATCCTTTTCCATCTCTAAACAGAGTACAGTGGTTAGACTCTTATGTGTCCTTTAGCAAACCATACCTAACATAGTTCATCAAAAAAGATCATTGGTATAGAGCTTGAAAGAATTTCAAAGGTCATCTAGTTAAATCCCTTCATTTTACAGATAAGGAAACTGAAACCCATAGAGATTATATGATTTTTCCCAAAGTTATAGAGGTAGTGAGTGATAAAGGAGAGACTTGAACCTCACATCCTCTGTTCTTATTTGTATCTGTAAGAAATAAAATGAATATAGAAAGATAACTTTAAAAATATTATGGTTTTTATAGTTTTATTAGTAGCCATTAGGAAATGAAGTCACATGCCATGCTAGCTTAGGCTGTTTAAAAGACCCGCCATTACGTGCCACCACCATGCTACTGGATCAGGAACAAAAGAACAAAGAGGAAGTGCAAGTCCAGCCACTCAACTTTATCCTCCTGTCTATGTCATTAGGTAACTGTCTCTATCATCACGTAAGACAGGAAGCAATGGGCTCATGGGAAATGTAGTTCAAGGACCCCCAAATTTCCAATAACACATATCTGGGTCTATAACATGCAGGTTCCATTTTCTAAGATTCTAAGGCTTTGGAAAGAATTAGTCACTTTGTTCACACATATTGTTTTTTAAAGTGTTTTTATGTCAAAATTACATTTGCTATTTTTTAAATCAAAATAGTTTTTTTTTTTACTTCTTTCTCGGTTTCACTTTATGGGACTTCACTTATGCTAAGATTGTCTTCTGATACTTGCTCAGTAGTAATAGTAAAAACAAAAAACTAAAATGTATGAATGCAAGGCAGTGAGGTAGCACAGTGCATAGAGTACCAGGTCTGGTGTCCAGAAGTCCTAAGTTCAAATTTGTACTCAGATACTTCCTAGCTTTGTAACCCTGGGCATATCACTTAACCTTGACTGCTTAGTCCTTAATACTCCTGTATTAGAATTGATAATAAGGCAGAAGGTAAGGGATTAAAAAATATTTCTAGCTCTGCCTTATATAAACTGAACCTATGACTAGAACAATCCTCACAACATTTTAGCTGCCAGGCTATCCCAATTAGCATTCTTCCTTTGATATACAAAAATGTTTCAGTCAAACACTTATTTCTTAAGCATCCACAGTTATTCAGGGTACTGTGCTAGGCTTTGAGTATACACAAACTCTTTGAATATAAGCTCAGTGCATTTCTATTTGACTAGGGGCAGGAAGTTACAATAGGTAATCAGGTTAAATATACACATGACAATTTGAAGCTAGAAATCACTGGTCCTCTTCCTCCAGAAGGAGGAAGTTCATGAACAAAGCCCTAACAGCATCTAGGGAGGCTAAGAGAGAGAGATGATAAGGAACTGCTTCTTGGACTTAGGGAATGACGGAGGCAAAAGGACAGAGGCAGGAAATAGCATGCTGAGTGTTGGGAATAGTAAGTAGGTTGGATTGTCTGGAAGAGATTGATGAAGGGTGGTAGAGTGAAATAAGTCTGGGTAGCTATACTGAAATTAGATTGAAAAAGTCTTTAAGGAATAAAGCTGAGGGATTTGTAGAGGCAATACAGAGCTTATATAGCTGAGAGATACTGGATGTTGGGAAATCAATTGGGAAGCTATGGCAATAGTCCAGTCAAGAGGCATTGAGGAAGTTGGGCATGGCAACCCATGCCTATCATCCTTGCTACCTAGAAGGCTGAGGCTGGCAGAACTCTTGAGTTTGGATTTCTGAGCAGCCAGCTGCTAAGATAATCAGGTATCTAAACTGAGTTTGGAATTAATATAGCAACTCCTCTACCCTCCTGGATTACTAGTCTAATCTCTTTTTTAAGATGGATAGAAAGAGGCACAGAGAGATTAAATGATCTACCTAAAGTTTGTCCTGGAAATTCTGATGTGAGTTCTCATCAAAATGCCAAAATGGAACACATAGAAAAACAAATGTCAAACAATAATAATAAAAAAAAAGCATTAGCTTTGGACCTATTGAGTCTAAGATATCTACCTGCCATTACCTCTTCCTGCTTCAGCCCAGAAAGAGAGTGTGCCTTTCCAGGCACTTACTTTTTATTCTTCTCTCTACATTATTACACTTCCTGTCTACATGATTATGCAAGGGGAATCATGGAAAATGTAGTTTGAAAGAGCCCTAGATGTCCACAGGAAGTTTAGATCAGGGACCTCAAAATTAGTTCAAGGACTCCCAAATTTCTGATATCACAATACATACATATATACATACTCATCTTGGGTCTGGGATCATTCTTTTTAATACTGGCTCTTGAGTAAATATCTGGATGACAATAATTAGAGAAAATATGACTGTCAGGCAGGGGGTGCAATGGATAGTCTGGAAAACTTGAGTTTGAATCCTGCCTCCTGTGTGATTATAGGTAAGTCACTTAACTCCTGTCTGCCTTAGTGTCCTGATGAGAATAAAATAAGATAGTAATGGTAAAATACTTTTCAAACCTTTAAATGTTGTATAAATATGCTCTATTATTTTTTTAGTGGAAGAATCATGGAACTCAGTAAAAAACTTAGGTTCTAGTCCTATCTCTGATATTAATTAGCTTTGAGACTTCAGCTATAAGGATTTTAATTCCTTATCTATAAAATATCAAAGTGGGGATGTTTTCTATATTAATTCATTTCTGTGTGCTTCTATTTTTTATACTGGTTCACTTAAATGATTACTTTGTGTGTATAGATAAAACATGTGATAATTTTGATACATATCTATCACAGATTTGTTACAGAGAGGTTTCATTTTAATTCAATAATCCAAAATGTTCACAATTACTTTGTTGACTTAATCTCATTAAGACTCTAGCTTTCTTTTTAATTCTCATGTTATTCCTGAATGAAGGTCAGGATTTGGTATTATTGCTCAGAATTTGGGAAGCAGAGGGAAGGCATGCAATAGAAATAAATGCCACTGAATGGCAAATCAGGAGGCCTGTGTTCTACCCAAATCACTGCCACTGATTATGTGACCTTAGGAAAATCATTTTTCTTCTCTGGGTTACATTTTCCTTCTCTCTGAAGTGAAGGAGTTGGGCTAGATGATCTTTAGTAACCTTTTAAATTCTGTGAGTTCTATGATACATTATGGGCTTAAAGCTTTCTTCGATATTGTGAAGAATTGGTATCAGATTGGATAAAATGATAAAAAGGTGAAAATGACAAATGTTGGAGGAAATACGGAAAAATGGGGACACTAATACACTATTGGTGGAATTGGAACTGATCCAACCAGGTTGGAGAGCAATCTGGAATTATGCTCAAAGAGTTATAAAAAACTGTGTACACCTTTTGACCTAAGTTTATTTCCTAAAAGATGAAGGAAAAAGAAAAAGAACCCATATGTTCTAAAGTGTTTACAGCAGCTCTCTTTGTGGCAAAGAACTAGAAATAAGAGGAATGAATATCAACTGGGAAGTGGCTAAGCAACTTGTAGCATATGACAGAATACTAGTGCACCATAAGAAACGACAAGCAGATTAATTTTGGAAAAACATGGAAAGGCTTACATGAAATTATTAAGAGTGAAACAAACAGAACCAAGAGAATATTATAGTAAAATAATATTCTTTGAAGAATGATTTGTGTATGTCCACCTCAAGAGAAAGTACTGATACATACAAATAAAACATAGTATATATATATATATATATATATAATTTTGGGTGGGGCAAGTGATGCCTTCTCTATTGGGGTTAGAGGAGGAAGAGAGGGAATTTATTAGGTATTTTGATGTTATAAACAGAAATAAACTAAATTTTTTTAAATTGATAAAAGGACTGTGCAGATCTTCTAAGCAAATGCTCTCTCTATTAGGCACTGAATTTCCAGGGATGCACAGGGATGCCTGGATTCATACCATCTTATTTTCAATCCATTTAAATACCCATTTGCTGAACAATGATCTGGCTCCTCCTAAGCATGCATTCATTCCCTCTCGGTGAATATCACTGTTTACAAAGACAACCTCTAATTACTTAATCTGAGAGACTAAAATGAGTATCATGTTGGCATGGTAGAAAGAGTTCAAGACAAAGAGTCAGAAAATAGCAAATATAGTGCAAGCTTTTTTGTTAATGGACTGTAGGACCTTGAAAAAGTCAGTTATCCCCTCTAAGCCTCTGATTTTCTGTAAGCAACCTATATTAGCTTATTCAGCAGGTTTCTATAACTTCATTTAAAACAAGTTTTCAGATAATGTATTTATTGGGGAAGGCATGGAAGTAGGGACAACTAAATGTGTATGTGTGTATGTATATCTTGAAGGAGGCTGGAATGCCAATGATATGTAGCTTTAATGCTTCTCAGAGCTCTACATTTAATTCATATTCTGTGAAACTTGCTTAATGTTACTTTCTATAGCCAACCATCTCCTATGTTTCTATTCATTTTTTATAGCTCCACTTTCACAATGAATTATATATATTCCAAATAGAATTTTAAGTTGGTCATTAATTGATTCCCCCTCCCCCACCCCATATTGACCCAGAATTTTCCAACTTGTGAAAAGCATCAGATTTTGGCTCCTCTATAGTATATGTTAAATAGTTTCCCCTGGACCTTTTCAGAATATTGTAACAGGTACCTTGGAAAAGAGCATTTTATTATTCCCATTAAAACAAAGGAAGGAAATGCTATTAGTAGTTAAGCTACCAAGAAACACACCAGATTTTCATAAATACAACTCTTGAGTGTTCTTTATAGTGATAAAATTAGATCCAAATAACTTATTAAGCTGTAGTATCAGACAGGAAACCAAGTCTTCTGACTTCATACCCACTACTTTTTCCATTGCACCTCACTGCCAGTCACAAAGAATTTTAAAATCATTTAATGTTAGAGCAGAAAGGGACCTTAGCTTTCTTTTCAGCATACTAAGGTAAGGACTGAGGCCAAAAGAGGCTAAGTGATTAGGGAGAAGTGTAAGGAATAAAATATAGTCAATTTAGATAACAGGTAAACAGCCCTCAGACCAAGTCTCTGGGAACTGTCTGGGGTGTAGAACATTCCAGTTTAATGAAGTAATTAATGAATGTTGCCAAGGGCCAAATGTTCCTGGGCTCATCTTTGTGCCCTCAGTTTTCTAACCTAGACTAAATAACTAGAGTTCTTAATTTTTTCCTTTGTAATATTGGTCTCTTAATTAGGTTTTGGTGAAAAATGGGGAACTGCCACAGTTTATGAACTGAGTTAAAGTAAATTATAAATTAATCAACCAACCTCACACCCACTCAGAACTCTACAAATAAAGAGCTTAGAAGGCTCTGAAAAGGTATTTTGAAAATCTCTTCCATTTTGCACATGTCGATCACTTGATCTGTTCCCTGAATAACAAGCAAAGTTTCAGAAGAAAGAAAGTCTGGTTGTGGGAAATGAGAAATGTGAGAATGAGGGAGGAGGTAGCTTTATCAAATTGCAAATCTACTCTCCACCTAAAATTGAACATGGAAACTCATATAAACCATGAAAAAACAATGATGGATAGATACTAAAGAAGATAAAAAATACCTAAAGAGAGTGGCATGTGTTTCCAAAGTCCTGTACTTTAAAAGCTAAATTAATTCATCGATGTGGGTATTCCCTCCACTTGCAAAGGGAGGCAGGGACCTTAATATACTTTGGTAGGCATCTCAATTCCTCCTTTTATACATTCCACAATTTCAATGCGCCATTTTGTTAAGGCTCTCTTTTGGCTTCCCTCTGATATTTCAGTGTTTACATCACTCATTCATCCATCTACTCATTTACAATCTATTCCATGGTTTCCCATACAAAATGAAAGGCAAAAACAAGGGTGGCTACATTTGAAACTTAACTAAAGGGGGCAGCTGGGTGGCTCAGTGGATTGAGAGTCCAGCCTAGAGATGGGAGGTCCTGGGTTCAAATCTGCCCTCTGACACCATCTAGCTGTGGGACCCTAGGAAGTCACTTAACCCTCATTGCCTAGCCCTTACCACTCTTCTGCCTTAGAACCAATATCTAGTACTGATGAGCCTAAAAATCAAAACTCCAACCCCAGATATTTTCTGCTCCCTTACTTTCCCCCTATGATAAACCTAAAAATGTTTTCCAGCTGAAGCTATCTTAACACCTCCTTGAGGAATGTTTACTACCCTGATGAATGTTTACCTCCTTAACATCTATGATGAATATTTACCTCCTTGGGAATATTTACCATCCTGACAAATATTTACCTCCTTAACCAATATTTACCCCTTTAATGAATGTTTGGCCAGGTGCTTCTTGACCCCTGACCTTGAAAACCCCCTTGCCAGATGCTTCCTGACCACCTGTCCCTGACACTACCTTGATAATTATGTATGCACCAACCCCCTTCCCCAAACCTTTCTATATAAATCCCTGGCTGAAGAAGCCTCTGGATCAGACCAGCTAATCTTCCTCTTTGCCACTGACCCTAGCTTCTCTGCTAGCAAATACATGAGCCTCTTCTTGCACATTGTAGTGTCTGTGTGATTCTTCCTGCCACAACTAAATCTGGGTATTAAAATTTGGGTGCAACAGTATTGATTCTAAGACAGAAGGTAAGTATTAAATAAAAAAGATGCTTAAGTAAAGATAAATTTCATACACACACACACACACGCATATATATATATCCTGAAAAGAAAGGATTCATTTATATGTTTCTCCTACTAGAAATGCACTCATTCTCACATACTCTAATCTACACAGACACAGAGAAAGGATATTTAGACAACTTCATTTAATAAGCCCTATGTTTGTTGTCTGATATGCCAGTAATCAGTCAGGTATTCCCTCTGTCTTGTTAATTAGCATCAGCATCTCTCAGTGTCCCAAATTAAATAAGATAATCTATAGAGTAGGTAATTTCCCATTTAAGATTAAATTCTGGTACTGCTGTGGCTGCTACATCTCACCACTACTACTATTACTACTACTATTAGTACCAGTATTACCATCAACACCACCACCACCACCACTACTACTACTAGCTAATTGTATACAGTACTTACAATGTATCAGGCATGGTGCTAAGCACGTTATAATTTTTATCTTATTTGCTCCTCACAACAAGGAAGGGAGGTGCTATTATTGTCCCTATTTTACAAATGAGCACACACATGCAAAGAGAGGCTAAGGGACATGCTTAGGGTCCCCAAACTACTAAGGATCAAAGCATTTTAATTTAGGTCTTTCTAAACTAAAAGGCCAGAATTCTACCTCCTTCTGCACTTAACTGCCTCTAATTTTCCAGTGAAAATGTCTGACTCTAAAACTCAATTATCATCTGAAAACTTATTTAATTTCCTTACTATTCCCTGCCTGCCCTCCCCCAATTTTTAAACAAAAATACCCGCCTCTTTTCTTAGATTATAATGGTTATATTAAGGAAAGAAAAATTGGAGCAACTTGTATCCAATTCTGTGAGTTTTATTGAAAACAATTGCCAAGATATACAAAGTATTAACATTCTGATACTTTCCTGACCCCACCCCAAGGCATCTTGCTTAAGTGAATTGAACTAGATTAGCTAAAAGAACTTGATTTCCTAAGATTCTCCCTTTTTATCTTATTTCTAGGCTCTTCTTTATTTTCTTGGCTATAGATTTCTTTTTCCTCTAAAGTGAGTTCTTTAATTATTTTCCAGTACCTGCTAGCAAGCCTCAGGGCCAGAACATTTGAACCTGGCTGTAACATGCTTTTGCTAATAGCACTTTTGGAAAAAAGTATCTAGAGGTACCTTATACAATACCCATTTTACTTCCAACTTTGGTTTCTTTTTCTTCTATTTTCCAGAAATGGAGACTGATGCTAGTTGTTTTTGCTCTATTTTGGCATCTCACTGAAAAATAGATGCCATTTCACATGTAACTATTATCCCTTAGATGCACTGACAAATGAGCATATACTTTTAATGATTATGCCAGCAGCAGTGATGGATTTGCTCTGAGCCAATTGAAATTTCTCAACTAGTATGCCTTTATAATGAACCATTGTGAGTTCATGAATGGTCATCAGCTTGAGTGGAATGTAAGCTAGGGCCATTAAATAGAATGATAATAATTGCTTTCTATTAAGAAAGAGAGGCAATAGGATTTAATGAATAGAGAGCTGGACTTAGAGCCAGGAAGACTTAAGTTCAAGTCTCATCTCTGACACATACTAAGCTGTGTAACTCTATGCAAGTCACTTACCTTTCAGTGGCCTTCACAACTCTCTTAGACCAGTGACGGCCAAACTATGGCCCACAGGCCAGATGCAGTGCCCTGAAATGTTCTATCAGGCCATCGGACATTATTCCTAATCTGACGACTACAATGCATAGGATACAATACAATCAAACTTCAAAAGAGTTGCCTTAGAAACAGACTGAGAGATGAGCATTTCCTTTTCTTTGGTCCCCTCTTTAAAAAAGTTTGCCCATCACTGTCTTAGATTATAAGTTACAGCACAAGTACTGGCTTGCATTATTGAAAAGGTTCTCTTAACTTAGAATTCCTTATGATAATGCTGGGGATGAAAAGGGCACCAGCAACCATGTCATAGTCCTATCCCCACTCCACCCTACCCCAAACATAATTTCTAGTCTTATTCCACTCTCTCTATCCACCAATTCCAAAATGTACTGGGATTCCTTAAGTTCTCAAAATCAACTACCAAAGATATTATCTCATATCCCACATCCCCCTATATTTCTCAAACAATAGTTGTGAAAGATACACCCTCATATTACTTTCTAGTTTATTTGTTTGTAGAATTGTGGTATGTTTTATATCCAGGTCTCATATCCATTTTGAACTTCTTGTAGTTTATGACATAAATTGTTGTCTTAAACCTATTTTTTGATAAACTGCTTTCCAGCTTTCCTAGTAGTTCTTGTCAAATGGGGAATTGTTTCAAAAAGTATTTTGCATTTTCTGGTTCATCTGCATTCAAATGATTTCTGATTCTTGATTATCTATCCATTCCCAAATTTCCAACCATTTCAATTGCTCTCACACCAAAAACCTCTCTAATTCACTCTCTAATCCTTGGCAAAGATATGAATTCTGCATACATTTCACACCTGCAATTTTTCACTCCTACCACCCTCCTCTCACAGCTCACAGGCACATATTTCAAGCCAATATTACACCAACCCTGGGGCTATTTCCCAGCACTTCTAAATACCACTGTCCTAGGGAACTTGAAATACTTGTTACTCTGAGTAGAATTTCCCAGTATTTCAAGAGATTTTTAGAAAGGAACTCTTCCATGCTAAGGCACCCCTGAGTTTCTTCTGAGTTCTCTCAGCACCCAGAATTCCACACTCCTGAATTACATGAAGGCAATTACCTACTTGTTACAAAGTTGTGGCCCACTTTAAGGCGCCTCAGTTGAAAAATCTCCCTTTAAAAAAAATCTTCATAATTTGCCTAGCATCATATATCTGGAATTCCCACTGTAATTTTTATTTAAGCCTAATGACCCCTGTTTAAATTCAAATGTTATCTGAAGAGGCAATTCATTAAGTCATTATTAACTATTAACACCTTTGTTCCAATTAGCTAATCAAATTAGGAAGACATTGAAGCCCTGGAGACAGTGAAGCTGAGGATAACCACATTTGGTCTAGGGAACTATTCAGAGTACAATGGAGGATGCTAAGAAGGGCAGGTGTAACTGAAACATCTTGGGGATGGAAACAGGGATGCCTGAGGTAAAAATATTTAACAAAAGTCAGAAAGAGGGGTTCTAGGAAGGAAGAGGAGAAAAAACACACCAAAAACAAATGTGGAGGCAGTCTGGTGCAGGGGAAGAGTGAGGAAACCAGAAGATCTTGTTTTGACTTTGCTTCTTATGACTTATGTGACTTTGAACAAGTCTGGGCTTCAGTTCCTCATTTGTAAAAATGAATGAGTTGGAAGTTGTACTCGATTTGTCTCTAGGTTTCCTTTCTGTTCTAAATCTATGATCCTATGACTTCACCAGATTCGCATTTTTGCCTAGGGACAGCCCTGCTTTAAATAGCTACAGCTGCCCCCAAAGCGTTCCCCCAAACTGGGGAAGAGGAAGCTCATAATTGAATATTCAATTCAAATCTAAATGTCAACCCAGCTCTGTGCCTGAAGGGACTGTTTATCATGGGTTGCCTTGGCTATCCTGGGAAAACAAAGCACTGATCAAGAGCCCACTTAATGCTTAGAAATTTAATATTTAACTTTTATCTGCAGTATGCAAACTACTCTTTATATCAGGGTCAACTGGGTCAAGACAATAACTTACAGAATATTTGATAGAGCACTGAGCAGACTCCCTCTCAAGGACTGTGAAATAATAAGGCTGTTTCCATACTACTTGTATGGGAAGAATGATGGTATATATTGGCTGATTAGTAAGGTCCAAGGAATAGATTGGAGGGAAAATATTTGTCCTTCAATACACTGATATGGTGAAGCCATACTTCTTATCAGGGGCACAAATGGGGCTTGAATGGTATGTCATATGCATTCTACCCTATTCCTATTACATGAATGTTTATATATCTCTATATATATCTATAAATCTGTCTCTATCTATCTATCTATCTATCTATCTATCTATCTATCTGTCTGTCTGTCTGTCTGTCTGTCTGTCTATCTATCTATCTATCTATCTATCTATCTGTCGGTCTGTCTGTCTAAGAGAGAGTCAGAGAGACAGGGACAGGGACAGGAGAAGCAGGCTAAGTAAGCTTGTCATATGCATTCTACCCTATTCCTATTACATGTATGTGTATATACATTTCTCTTTATATATATATATATATATATATATATAAATCTGTCTGTCTGTCTGTCTGTCTGTCTGTCTGTCTGTCTCTATCTATCTATCTATCTATCTATCTATCTATCTATCTATCTATCTATCTATCTGTCTGTCTGTCTGTCTAAGAGAGAGACAGAGAGACAGAGACAGGGACAGGAGAGGCAGGCTAAGTAAGCTTGGAGTTGCTCCTCAAGGCTCATTCCTCCTTTGAACTAAAGAGGAGAAAAAAAAAACAGTTGAGGGGTAGAATCTTGGACTGAATAAGTACCTGGAGATTTTCCATCCCTCCTTTTTACATGTATTGAAAATACTCTCTGGATTTGATACTATCACCTTTAGCTACAGGCTAAGATTCATTACTGTTAAAAAGGGAAGCTTTTTTTTTTGGCAAAAATATCTTTAAACAAAGTTTAACTATAATTTTAGAACATATAATGTTGGGAAAGGTACTGACATGTTAGAGGGCAGAGAGGAAAAAGGAGAATCAAAAGTGCCATAGAGGCCACAGGAAAATAAAGTTGCCTGAATTTTCAGGCAGGTATTTAGAAGCTTTAGGAAGTAGTCTCAGGGCTATCATTGGTTAAAATGGAAGAGGAGAAACTAGCCTGAGAACAAAGATCAAAGGATTGTAGATACACAAATGGAGATTATGGGGAGAGTGAATTCAAAGTTGTATTTTGGTAACTGAGTTATATTTGAGGGTAGTTTCATTGGCCACATGTGAGGGAGGAAGCTAGTTCATGCCAGAGAAAGTGCTAGTGCAAAAGTCCAGGGGGGCAGCTAGGTGGTTCAGTGGATAGAGACCAGACCTAGAAACAAGAGGTCCTGGATTCAAGTATGACCCCAGACACTTCCTACTTGTGTGACCTTAGGCAAATCACTTAACCTCCCACTGCCTAGCCCTTACCATTCTTTTGCCTTGGAACCAATACACAATATTGATTCCAAGATGGAAGGTGAGGGTTTTTTAAAAAATGGAGTCCAGCTGTACACTAGACTACGTAAGAGTAAGGCTGCTTGCTGGTGCTTCCTCTATGTAAGGTAGGCCAGTCGAATTAATTCTGATTAAAAGGCTATATAGGATAAGACAATGATTTATATATCATATCCCATAAAAGTCTGAGCTTCTTCTGATTTCCTTTTTTAGGAAAGAAATTACTCAGGAGATGACAGATGACTGAGGCCACTAAGATCAATGCATTAATTTTAGTGATAAACTCATTTAGTTTTTAGGTATTTTAACTTTCCACCCTTCCTTTTTTAATGCTTCAATCTTTACTTTCTCCATCTTCCACACCCCTGCCAAATTGATATTCCTAAAACATAGTTTTGACCATGTCCATTCTCTGTTTAACAAGTTTCAGTGGCTCTCTTTTGTCTTCCAAATTCCTGTTAGATATTTTAATGCTATCCTTAATACGTCTCCACTATAGGCTACTCTCTAGTTCAGTGGTGTTAAACCAAAAATTAACATTATGTTGTGTTTATTTGGGGGCAGCTAGGTAGCACAGTAGAGAGAGTACTGGGTTTGGAATCAGGAAGATTCATCTGTATGAACTCAAATATGTCCTCAGACACTATCTATGTCATCCTGGTCAAGTCACTTAACCCTGTTTGCCTCAGTTCCATATCTTTAAAATGAAATGGCAAACCACTCCAGTATCTCTGCCAAGAAAAAGCCAAATGGAATCTTGAAAACTGGGACACAATTGAAAAATGGCTGAATAGCAGCAGTGTATTTTTAAAAAACTTTTCTCAATTACATTTTAATGAGTTTCATAGGCTCTTTCAGTGGATAGACCACAAGTTAGATATTTCAGCCCTATTAAAACTGGCCAATTTGCTGTTATATTTATATGACATTCCAACCGCTGCTTCCTGACATTTTCACTGGCTTCCAACTAGGTCTGGGCTGCTCTGTCTCCTTTGCTGTTTACAAACCCCACATCCCACAAGGCTTGTGTCACTTTATTTTCAGTTTTTAGTATGTACCCTGTTCCTCTCTTAATCCTGATGTATTTACTTTCTCTACATCCTGCAATCACTTCTCTGTAAGCATGTTTTATCTTCTTGGTAGAATTGTAAACTCCTTGAGGGTAGGGTCTATTTTACTTTTTTATTTATATCCAGAATACCTAGAATAGTGTCTAAACTATAACAAGAACTTAGAAAAGTAATTGATTGGTTCATTAAAGGCTTATTATGATTAACAGAAATATAATGTTCATACTCTGAGAATATTGACCACTTATTCTTCTTTATATTAATTATCATTATTAATATCATCAGCAAACTTTATTTTGAGATTCTACTACATAAAAATTCTAATAACACTCACTAAAAATAGAAAGAAACGCAAATCACAGTCTTTCTCTTACTATTTTAGTCTAATGGGAGTGAGACAGGACAAACATAAAATAAGTTAAAATACAGAATGACAGGCTTAATGAAGAATGGATGAGATAGACAATGAAGGCCCCAGAAATTGAAGAGGGAGCCCAGGTAGCCCTGCCTTGAGTCTATCCCCTATTTGTTCGTGTTGATGTTTATGGGTCATTCAGCAGTTAACAAAAGGAAGTTTGCTTACCATAACAAAGAGGAGATATTCAATAAAAATATTAACTTAAGTAGATTCCTCTCTCTCCACCCCCACTGACATATGGAAACACTTCTGAGAAAGTAGGACAAGGCAGCATCTTGGAACATTCACTAAGTCTGAAGAGTTCTGATTACATATGAATGGGCCTTTTTAAGCAGTTAAGTGACCAGGAAGCCATGTTAACATGTCCAGAGCATACCAGGCAGCTACATCAAGAGATATGTAGCTGGACCCTTAGCTCATTGGACCAATGATACCCACGGACAGTTTTCTTACCTTTCTGGGGGGAAAATTAGCTCAATTTGCATGAGGAAAGGGGTCAGGATGTTGCTCCTATGGCAGGAGAAGAAGGATATATCTCTGTGGATTAGAGTGGTCATTTGCATATTGATGAATAATTTTCATGTCAAAGATTCCCCTAAGTGTGAAGATATCTAGATTTGCCTTCAATTGTATTGCTGCCACTGAGTATTAAAAGAGATAGGTTTAAATGAGAGAACCTACTATTTATAGCGCCTAATGAGATAATTCTACCTAGTGAAAAAATAATCTGAATCATTTCATTTAAAAAAGTGACAGCTGCAGTATAGTTATAGAAATACATTTTAATGATCTTAGAGAATCCTTCACTAACACAATGAAATAAGGTCACTTTAAGACCAAGGTTTGGTTTCCCCACAAGGGAGAAGACACAATTTCCATAAAATAAAACAAGGCCAGAAAGCAGTTTCTGGATAGTAGTAAATCAGTACTGCTTCCTCTTATCAATCAAATGAGTTTGTAATGAATACATATAATGGATAAACTGTTATGCCAGTCACTGGGAGATACTGATAGACAAGATTTATTGGATCGCTAATAGAGGAATTCTACTTAGACTTCAAGAAACCTCTACAAGTCTCTACTCTGTACCAGACACTATGCTAAGTATGAGGATATAAAGATGAAAAATGACAGTGATTAGGACAGTGCCCAGCACATAGTAGGTGCTTAATAAATGCTATTTGACTGTCAAAATTTAACCAACTCAGTCAGTCAACAAATACTTGTTACATTCCTTTTATGTTCCAGACATTCTGCTGGTATACAAAGAAATGCAAATGGTAGTTTCTACCTTTAAGGAGTTCTCTATCTAAGGGAGGAAGACCATGCTTTAAAAGAAACTGAAACCTGGGGTGGGGGGAAAGGGAGAAGATATAATGAAGTCAAGAGTAACATAGCTAAGGTGGGAAATGACGAGGTGGCTGGATGCCATCCTAAAATAATAGACCTAGGAGTACCTCATTATTAACACCCCATACTCTCTGATCAAAGAGATGAAGGGCCAGGACAAAGGGAACCAAGGACAGAATGAGTTTTAGGGTTGGTTTGTTTCTGCTTTTAAAGAACTTACAAGCTTAAGGAAGAGATTTTTTAAAATGACATAAATCCATAAGATAAAAGACAGACTATAAGAAATTGAGGGCCCAAGAGGCCTGTGCTTGAGCCTGGGCTATATATTTTTACCAATGATTTGGGTAAAGACATAGATCTAATGCCAAGTAAATTTTCAAAAAATACAAAGCTGGTAGATAGGAAAGATGAATCACTGACAGACTATATCAAGCAAATGAAATTCAAAAAGGTCTTGACTGTTTAGACCACTACAGAATCAAATAAGAAAGGATTTATTATGGATAATTATAAAATATTAGACTTTGATTATAAAAATTTTACTTTCACAATTTAGATAAGGAATACATATGAATAGGCATGAATTTGTCAGAAAAAGATCTGGGGGTTTTAATGGACTGTAAGCTCAGTATGAGTTAGAACTATGAGGAGGTAGCCAGAAAACCTAATTTAAGCTTGAACTGTATTGCAAAGTGTAGCTTCCAGGAATAAGGAGATGAAAGCCCCTCTGTATGCTGCATTTTTCAAGCAGATGAGTATTATGTTCCATTCAAGGTGCGTCAATTTAAGAAGGATATTGATTAAATGGAGCCTGTCCAGAGGAGGACAGCCATAATAGTGAGGGGCCTTGCATCTATGTCAGGTGAGGATCAGCTAGAAGAAATGATTTATAGTCAAAAAATTAAGTAATAAACACCAGGCAAAAGAACATCATAAACTGGAACAAAAAATGCTATGTAGGCTTCAAAGGTCAAGAGATCCTTGTGTGTGAAAGAGGTTAGGAGGCTTTGTAGAGAGACTTGTGCAGTAGCTGGTAGTTTTAAGGATGGATTTAAATTTGGATAAGCTAAAAGGAGAAAAAGACAGTCCCAGGAAGTAGAATAGTGTGAGCAGAGGCATAATGAATTAATCCATGAGATTTTTATCAATTAGCTGCTATGAACTAGGTATTACGGTATAGGTTGGGAGCAAAATCCAGACAGCCCTTGCTCTCAAAGAACTTATATTCTACAGTGTATAAGGACAGAGATGAGTGGAGGGGTAGATAAGAATTTAATAATTGTGTCATGATAGGTAAGAGCCTTAGCAGTTGATCCCTTCCCCCAAAGGAAATTCAGAGTTCCTAAATTGTGATTTGGTGCTAAATTATAAGCACAATATATTCTGGCTTCCACTTTGCTTCTAAATTTCAGCATTCAATTCAACAAATATTTATTGGACACCTACTATGAGCATATACAGTTCCTGTCTTCCAGGAGATTACAAATTTGCATCTCTATCTCATATTCCAGATAGATCTTCCTGGGAAGCAGAAACTGTATCTCCCTTTTTAAAAAATAGTTCTCAGAGCTGCCAGCACAAGTTTTGCACAGAGTAAATGCTCAATATTAATATGTAATAATGCAATCCTCCCTCCTTTCATCAAAGATATGAAATACTAGGGATGTGCGACATTATATAAACATTTCACTTAGCTGTATTGGTTAGTTTACAGAGCTGGGATTTTTTCCTTCTTTGTCAATTGTTAGGGAAGAGATATTTTTGGAAATAATTTTGAAAATGAAGCTGATATAAGAAGATATCAATTTAATAATAAAAATAAAATAAAAGTACAGAGAAAAGATATATGGAAAGAGCATCAGAATCTGCTTTTAGCGCCCTTTATTCAACATTCTATTAACTTATATCCTCTATTGGAAACCATTATCATTTTATGATTAATCACTTAATAAGCATTTATTGTTTACTACATACCAGGCTTCAGCACCAGGAAAAGCAAAGGAAAAGGCAAAACAGTTACTGTTCTCAATGAATTTGCATTCTAATGGGGGAGACAGCATGTATATATGCATGTATACTCAAGACACTTAAAAGCAGATAATCCTTGGATTGGAAAGCTCTAGCAGCAGAAGGTTAGAGGAAGGGGGAGGGTAGAAGGATCAGGAAATATCTCTTCCAAAACATAATATTTATACTCGGTCTTGAAGGAAATCAGGGTTTCCCAAAGGCAGAAGTAAGAAGGGAGATCAATAATACAAACATATATAAAAATAATAATGTAGTACCTGCTAGATGCCATCATGCAAAGAATATCCTATATAATCACGGCTCTAAGTGAATGGGAACAAAAACTTGGTGTGATTTAAAGGAGAGGGAGAATCAAAGGGAGACATGTGAAATAGAAAATATCCCACTTAAACCCTGCAAAACTGCTTGGCCTTAAGCAGGCCCTCTTCTTGGACTTTGTACAATTGTCTTACATCTGGCAGGAAGAACTGTCATTGAGAAGATGGAGTGGGGGAGTGAAATAACTGTCTGAAGAGGAATATCTCCAAAGGATAGAGAAGAGTCATTAGCTTTTCTCCACTCAGGTAGGGAATCGTTTCTTAGCCCTAGGCCAAGTATGTGACTTGTCTTATACTTCATTGT
This sequence comes from Gracilinanus agilis, assembly GCF_016433145.1. Taxonomy (NCBI): domain Eukaryota; kingdom Metazoa; phylum Chordata; class Mammalia; order Didelphimorphia; family Didelphidae; genus Gracilinanus; species Gracilinanus agilis. Next base: position 142,940,285 of record NC_058133.1, read on the forward strand.
TTCCGCATGTTAAATGGCAGGACTTGAATGTCTTCAACTGTCAATCTCTGTGAGAGAATCAAAGGCATACAATGTCAGAGTTAAAGTCATTCAAGACCTTTCAGGAATACAGAGGCTAAAGAAAAGAAATGCTCTTGGTGGACAGTTCCAATTTTATCATTTTTGATTTTTATCTCTAAACCAAACAACACATTAATTTAATAGCTCTATTGGTTGGTATGGCATATTAATTTCATTATATCCTATATATATATATATATATATACCGTATATACTTCATATGCTAGTAGAACAATGTTTCTTCTTAAAGGAGGTAGAGTGGGGTGAAGGTTGTGCCTTAACTCAACTATGTATTTATTGTATATTTATACCATGCATAGGAACTTAATAATTATTAATGTTAGTTTCCAAATCACTTTCCTCACAAGAGGAAGCTAGTGCGAGTATTATAATCCCCATTTTACAGGTTAGGGAACTAAAAAACAAGGAGATGTTGAATTTTGGGCTTGAGATCACATAAGTAATAAATGACTAAAACAGCATTAGACCCCAGGACTGGAGATGCCAATTCTAGCATTCTTTCTACTGTGAAACTTATCCAAGGAGCATTTGAGGGACTGATGTCTGAGTCTACATGTGGTGACCTTACTGTCATTAAGGAAAAACTAGTTTGTTTTAGAGACATTAAAAGATAGTTTCCACATTTTATTCACTTGTCCTCCTTGCAATTTTAGCTCCAAATGCCCTTGGGATCATTTGATTTAAGTGGATCTCACATCAAGTTTTCTGAAAACTCATTTTTTCCTCCACTGCTTCTTGATGTTTTATTGTTCGTGGTTTTCCTCCATAATTAGTCCTTACTCTTCCAGAGCTTGGACTCCACTGGCATAGTATTTAAAAAGTTAGGTTTGTCTCCACACCACAATGATGCATATAAGTAGAACTTTTGTGGAAACAATTCTTCACTCAGCCGTCAGAATAATCTTTCTCATGCATCATTTTGATATTGTCAGTTTCACTGTTCAAAGACCCTCAGTGGATTCATATTGCTTATAAGTTTCTTTGTTTAGTGCTAAAGACATTCCCCAATTTTGTTTCAGCCTACCTTTCCAATCATAGGTCATGCTAATCCCCTTTACAAAAACTAGATCATGACTATCTCCTTATTTCTATTACCTCCATCTCTTTCTACTGAAATCCTGCCTAACTCAGGTGCCACATTCTCCATGAAGTTTTCCATTATTCTCCCTTATCCTAGTTAACAACCAATCCTTCTTCAAATTTCTTATATCATTTTGCCTGGTTCTCTTTTTGCCATCATCACATTCTATCTTGTCTTGTATGATCATGGTTTGTGGGCATATTTTATCTCTTCAATTAATTTGTAAGCTCCTTGAGGGCAAGGATTGTGCTATTTTCATTTTTGTTGCCCTCCTGGATTAAAAATGTTAGATATTTAGACTTTGTCAACAAAAATATCTTTCTATGTGCCTGGATCAGTGATACTTGGCCCAGCTGCATCCTTATGGGAACTATAGTACAAAGAAGACAAGTATTTTCTCCTGCTAAGAAACACATTTGAGAACTCAGGTTGGAATATGGTATGTCCCAAGACTGATTTAAACAAATATACCTGGAGAGTCTGTAAAGAGGGCTCATTGATATCTATCAAAGTGAAAGATCTTGGAGGTTAAGCATTCTGAATAATGTACTGAATGTTACTAATAGCTAATGTAAAATAAAATAATGATAATAGTTTATATTTCCATAGCTTTGAGGTCTTCAAATTGTATTACAGACATTATGTCACTCACCCTACATAGGTGCTATCATTAACTCTATCTTTCAAATATGGAAAATGAGGCAGAGAGGTTAGGTGATCCAGAATCTTAGAGTCAATAGGTATCAAAGGCAGGATAAGAAATGAGATCTTCTGATCCCAAATTCAGTACTCGATCCAGTGCTCATACTGACTCTTGGACACTCATGAAAATGTAACACTAGCATCTCAAGACTATTTTGGATTTTAAAGCAAAGTATATTACTTCTAAACCTCTGACCAGTATTTCTCTGAAGCAATGGGGAGAATCCTTCCTAGCCTGCTGGAAGAGACTGTATTGGTGCTGTGCTGCTGATCTAGGAGCACCCACCTCCAATCTAATCCACCAAATCATTAGAGGAGCTCAGAAAATGGAAGTCACAAGGAATATAAATTGGACAAGGGAGAGGACAAAGAATTCTTTTTGCCTGGGAAAATGCTGGCATGGCCAAGGGTGGTTGTGAAACTAGCTCATGGAGATCTCTCTCTCTCTCTCTCTCTCTCTCTCTCTCTCCCGGTCATCAGGAAAGCACCAGCACACCTGAGAGAGAGATCTGGCTGTGAAACTGGTACAGCCAGTCAGTCTCGGAGGATATTTGTGAAGGGAACAGTCAGTCACATGTGGCTAGCTGGTGCCTTTTCTTTTTCTGTTCCATTTTTTATTAATTAAATAATTATAAATTATCCAGAGAATTTTAATCTTATAAAATTATTTTAAGAATATGATTCTGAGTATTTCCGTAGAATTTATGCAAATGATTTTTAACCACAGGACAGTTTTTCTTCTGTGGCATACTTTGCTGCTTTTATTTAGGTATTTTTAATATGTATGTTTCTCTCCCTAATGATATTAAAATCTCAAAGTCAGAGATAGTTATTTCATTCTGTATATACTTTCTTTCTATATTCCATAATACAGTGATCTCCATGAAGTTTGATAAATGCCCATTAGATGCTAATTGGATAGAGGAATGGACAAATGAGAGAGTGAGTGAATAAATGAAACAAGGAAGATATTTGGAATAACAGGATTAATTGAATCAAACCATTTGACTTGTGTTTTCACATTTTAATATTAATTTTCTAGTACCAATTTTTTCAATCAATTCAAATAATCTGGATGCTTGACAGTAAAAATACCTTTGCCATTCCATCTGCTATGTAACTCTGAATAAAATGCCTACACTATCCATCAAAACTAATACAATATACTAAATCCCTAGTCATACCAAGTGTCTACTACCTCAAAAATATGTGTCACTAGATGATGGCAATGATGTTTTGAGACTTGGGCTGTTGCTGAACTTGCCATTATTTTAGATTTATAGTAAAGAAATTCCTTCCCTCAAACTGTGGCCATGGGGAATACATAGATGACTATGCAGGGGCATGACTAATATTTCCTCCAAATCACTAGTGAACTCAAAGATGTCACAAGCCTTAAAATGCTGACAATCTTGCCCTGCTGTGAAACTTTGGGAACAGAAATGACACTAAGCAAAGTGTTGACCAATTAGCTCTGCAGTGTGGAAACTGAAGAGAGAATACATAAACTAGAAAATTAATCCAATCACACTTTAGACTCTAAGGCTCTACAACATGAAATGACAAAACATTTTATGGTAAAGAGTACCTGAGAAATGATCTGCAAACCTTTTTGTTGTTATTGTTGTTCCCTCAAAACCCAATAAATGTGAAATGATTACCTACCATCTTTATGGGAATAATGCATTTCTAATATCTGTTCATCTGTGGATGTGGAATAGGACCTGAAGTCATGAGAAAGAAGATGCTAAAATAGAGCTAAACCACCAGACAAATTGGGGTACCAGGTCTTTTTAGAACAAGGAACAATGGGGTGAGCATTTTTAAAAGGTTGATTAAGCTGGACATAAAGACTCACTCACTTTGTAATTATTGGAGCTGTCCAAAAGTAAAATGGCCTCCCTTAGGAGGTAGCATTCTAATTAAGCCTTGATTATCAAGCTGAGTTGTTTTAGACCAGAGGTAATATGGATCCATGAAAGAGTATTGAGCAGAAGAGCTTTAGGAATATTATTTTGGCAGCTGTGGGAAGAATGGATTGGAGAAGGGAGAGACTGCAGAGAGAGGGAACAATTAGGTGATTACAATAGTCTGGGTGGGATCTAAACAAGATAATGTGAGTGGACCCAAAGGGACCAATGGCAGAAATATTATAGATATAGAATCATCAAGATTTATTAGCTGTGGGGAGTAAGGAAATGAGCCAAGAATGTATTTGAAGTAACGAACCAGGGTGATTGGGAAAATGGCAACATTTTCAAGTTTGTATTATGGTAGGATATTCAGGTAAATCAACAAACATTAACCAATAAACATTTATCAAAAGCCTATTATGTCGTAAGCAGTGTGCTTGGTATCTGATAAAGAAAAACAGAGGAAGAGTAGCTTCTACCCTAAAGAAATTTACATTTTGTCCATCAGACAGTTGAATATTCAGACCTAGAGCTTGAGAGAATATTGGAAGATTTGCACATTTGAGGAACATTTACATAGAGATAAAAACTGTTGGCATGGGAACAATGAGATTACCAAGAGAAAAAAAAACATAGAGAGAAGAACTTTAAGAGAGAGATATATCTCTTAATACTTTGGGAGATATTAGGGTGGTAGATAAGTACAATCTAACAAAGAGAACCAAGACAGAGTAGTAAGACAAATAAGAAGAGGATCAGGAGAGTACAGTGTCATATAAACTAAGGGAAGAGAGATTATTCCATAGTGTCTAAGGCTGCAGAAAGGTCAAGGAGGCTGACAAGTATGAAAAGGCCAGTGGTTGAAAATTAAAACAACCTTGAACTATCATCTCATTTTGCACATCTATTGCAGAGGTGGCAAAATATGAGAGATTTTATTTTTTAAAGCAATGGAGGAAACATAGGCACACAAATTCAGTGTTAGGGAATTATGCATTATAGGTTGGTCCAATTCTTTTAGAAATTAAAAAAAAACAAGAAGAAGAGTCACAAAATTGTTAAATCCCTTTGATCCACAAAGGTTTCTTGGAAACAAAACTGCATAATCAATGTTTGAAGACTAGCTGAACAAATTGTATTATATAAATGCAAAGCAGTCATAAAAGAAGCAAATAGAAAGAATTCCTATTTGCAATAAATAGGTATAAACGGCAAATAGGAAAAATTCAGAGAAACATCATGGGATCTTTTTGGACAAAAAAATAAAAATAATAGTAACCCAATAATCATAACTATATAACTATGTTTTGGGGACAGCTAAGTGGTAGAGTGAAGAAAATACTACACATGGATTCAGAAAGAATTAGGTCTCAAACACTTACTAGCTGTGTGACTCAGAACAAGTCACTTAACCCTGTTTAAGTTTCCTCGCCTGGAGAAGGAAATGACAAAAAATTTGAGTATCTTTGGAAGAAAATCCTAAAACAGAATTCTGAAGAGTCAGCAACAACTGAACAACAACAAAAATAGAGTGTCAAAAAACAAAAAAGTATAGCATACCAATAAACACAACTATGTAAATTAGGACAACTTTCAGTGATGACAAACTTGATAAACATCAGACAGAGTCTTACCAACTCATAAAATATACACACAGCCTTTCTTTTAACAAACACAAGACTATCAAGGTATAAAGTTGTATACACTACTGGTTGCATTGTCGCACATTTATTTAACAGTTTCCAAGGATTGTAGTTTTTTTTGTTCAAATGTTATGTATTTATATGTTAGGTATTTTATAACATGTTGAACCATATTCATCAATAATTAAGCAAAAAGCATAATAATAATGATGATGATGATGATGTTAATAATAATAATAATAATAATAATAATAATTAGACTGACCAGTATGTCATTGGTGACTTTTTTAAAATTTTTATTTTTTAAAAAAAATTTCCGTGGTTCCATGATTCATGTTCTTACTCTCCCCTCCACCCTCCCCAACCCCTACCCCACCCCACCGCCCTGTAGCCGACACGCATTTCCACTGGTTTTAACATGTGTCATCAATTAAGACCTATTTCCATATTATTGATAGTGCACTGGTGTGGTCATTTAGAGTCTACATCTCAAATCATGTCTGCATCAACCCAAGTGTTCAAGCAGTTGTTTTTCTTCTGTGTTTCCACGCCTGTAGTTCTTCCTCAGAATGTGGATAGCGTTCTTTTCCATAAGTCCCTCAGAGTTGTCCTGGGTCATTGCGTTGCTACTAGTACAGAAGTCCATTACTTTCAGTTTTACCACAGTGTATCAGTCTCTGTGTATAATGTTCTTCTGGCTCTGCTCCTTTCACTCTGCATCAATTCCTGGAGGCCATTCCAGTTCACATGGAATTCCTCCAGTTTATAATTCCTTTGGGCACAATGGTATTCCATCACTAGTATATACCACAATTTGTTCAGCCATTCCCCAATTGAAAGGCATCCCCTCATTTTCCAGTTTTTTTGCCATTACAAAGAGCGTGGCTATAAATATTTTTGTACAACACTGGTGACTTTTGAGAGAACAGTTTAAGTAGAATGGTAGTGATCAAAAAAAGGTAACTTGCAAGGGGCAGAGTTTTGTGATAATAACAACAATAATAATAGCTAACATTTATGTAACACTATGTGCTAAGTACCATGGTAAGTGCTTTACAAATATCTCAATAGCTCACTTGACAGGTCTGTGCTTTTATTATCCCTATTTTACAGATGAGAAAACTGAGGTAAATAGGGGTTAAGTGACATGCCAATGTCACAAAGCTAGTATCTGAGTTGAGGGTTAAACTTAGATCTTCTAGGACTCCAGGTCCATTATCCACTCCATCATCTCCCTCACGTTGTAGTGGAAGATGGATTCCATGAATCTAGACTTTTTCTAATCTTTCTAAGACCTTATGGATAAAAGGAAGGAAAGTTATACATTAATTTCTGGGTCAGGAGAAGGATGGGGAGACCTTAGCATATTTATCAGGCTAAAGTTTCTATTTTGAAGGTCATAATCATTGAAGTTGCATTGAAGGAACATTGGAGTAGCATTATCAGACCTGAATGATTATTTTGTCAGATGTCAGAAGGATAGATGGGAAAGGGGGAGAGATGAGGAACCATAAAATCCAATGAAACAAAGTTTCAGGAAACAGGATGGGGAAAAAAGATTCAAATCTAGAATATGGGCTACATAGTGTTAACTAGAAATAATGAACAAAACTTTGCTCGTTATCTTCCTAGCCAAACTAATAGTCTTGTCCAATTTCCCCCTTCACTGTCAACAGCAACATCATTCTCTAATTGGTCAGGCTTGAAAGCTTCAGATCATTTTCCATCAGCTGTCTGACTCACCATTAGTTCCTTCTGCCTTTTATATCCAAGGTCTGTCTCAGTCATTACTTGGGCGGAAGTAGAGGTCTGGTAGAGAGCTGGAACTTGGAGGTCCCTTATTAAGAGTCCACATACCCTGTGGAGAAGAAAGGTTGCTGGGAAAATGCTTAAATGCTGCCTGCAATAGCTATTCATCCTTCCTTTCACTGCTTTCCCACTCCTCCCTTCTACAAATAGATCTCCTGGCTTGCATTCCCAGGCTAGTATTTTCCTTTTCCACTTATCACACTCCTCCCATCACCACAACCTTTACTATAGCTCTGGTGCAATAACAAGCTGTATTTTTACTATATGTGGGTGGCAGCAAGTGTATTGTCTTATGCTCAACAACTTCATCATTTTTCCATTATTACCTGTTCTGCTCTGTGCTGTACTAAGAAACAAAGATAAACAATGGTGTGGGCAACAGACCAGCTTCCATCTGCCTCTGCTCAGCTGCTGCATGCTCATTATGCATTCTCCTCACTCCCTTGCCACTAACTGCGTAGAGCAGAGATTCCCTCTTCAAAAACTTTTCATGTCACCATGCACAGAAGAGAAATGTTTTGATTTATCAAGGCAGCCTTATGTTGCATCTGGCTCCACTAGGAAAATGCTACTCCTGCTGCTGGGTGCCCATTAGGTATTCTCATCACACCGGTGACACTTGGAATCTGTGTTCCCCTGTACAGGTCAGGTCCCATTTGTGGTGATGTGCAAAGATGCTTGTGCTAATGAAGGAGATAGGAACTAGAAATGGGATTTCATTGAAAACCTTTATGGATGCACACATTTGTGGGGGTGTATGTCATTGCAGCACTTCATCTTGGCAGCTGCTAGGCTCCATGAGACCTTAAGAGAGAAAAAGAAAATATTTTTAAACCTCAATCTTCCAGAAAATGCACAAGAGAAATCCAAGCTTTGAATTTTTACCCTAAAAGGGAGGGAAGAAGTCCTACAAATTACACTCTCTCAAATGCAAATACTGTAAAATCTCTAGAGAAAATTGAGATTATAAGGCAGTAGGGATTTAACAAATAAACAAACAAACCCTGAATGGCTCTGTCCTGATGTTAACAAGAAAAGCTCACAAATATCTAAAATCTCATGCCTATTTTAAGCACTTAAATACCCTTCTGGAAGCTTTCTTTATGTGCCATGGACAATTTCCCTGAAATTATGGACACCTTTTTTCTAAGTGCTTTTCTGACAACCTTTGTTTTCATCAAAACATACCCTCCTTGATGACTAAAGAAGCAATACCCTTCCCTATGCATGTTATCAAACTGAATCCAGGCAAAATTCTTAAAGAACAGATATACCAATAAATATTCCATGTATTCCCCTCTTTTGCTGCAAATTCAGTCAATACTGTTTTCATCTAAGGAGATTAACACTGCTCTTTCCACCAAAAGAATAACCCACAAATATATTAAGAAGCCCTTATCTAAAGCATAGAATGTAAAGTGTGTGTAGTGCTCAGGTAATTGATCAGGATAAGTCAAGATTTAAGTGATTCAAGAGCAATATGTATATGTGTATTTTTTCTCCTCTAACAGATATATAATCTGAAATAGGTAAAAAATATGCTGCATGTAGTCATTTTTTAAATTTTAAATTTTTTAAATATTTTTAATTACCCAGTTTTCAAAATTCTGTTTCCCTGATAGAATTTAGCCATATAAGTGATATTTCTCCTTTTTTACATTAGACATATCTTTGTAAAAAATTGTTCAGAGCACTTGGGGGTGGAATTTTTTCTAAAAATTCTAAAAACGCAAGGACTGCCATTTCTGTGTGGAACTGGGAAGTGCTTCCTTAGAACAGGATGCTTGTTATATTTTTAACCCTTACCTTCTGTTTTCAAATCAAAACAAATATACATTCTAAGGCAGAAGAGTAGTATGCAATAGGCAACTAGGATTAAGTGACTTTTTCAGTATCACACAGCTAGGAAATGTCGGAGGTCAGATTTGAACCCAAGTCTTCCCATATCTAGGTCTGGCACCGTATCCTTTGTGCTACCTAGGTACTGCTGAGCAGAATGCTTCATTTTATTAACCACAAATATGCTATTGAGCAGTTAGACAAAGGAATTAAGCTTGGTTAGGAAGAAGAATAAACAGAGTTGCCAGGATATCTGGAGAGAAGTTGTTCTAAATTCATTTTTACCCCATGATCATGATCCATTTAGGATTTTGATATTTTGGGTTAAGAGGCTTTGTGTTTTGATTATGAGTTGGAATTTAATATGGTAGAATGGTGTGCAGTCATTTCTGTTTATGCATATGGCGCAATCTTGCAAGCCTATATGGATCCTTGTTTAGGTTGGGGCAAGTATGTCCCCTGTCAATTCTTTTCAGAAGAGTTCTGCCATAGAGACCCTATGGATGTGTAAGTCTAATACCTGACAGTCTCTTTCTGAGGGCTCCAACAAGTTTTGTATTTGCTGAGCAAATGAATATAAACCAGCAAAGAAACTAAACTCCAGAAGCTAAGGCTATTGGATGTCTTTCTTATCAAGCCACTTACCTGATGTTTCATAAGTGTATGTATGCCAATAAACCCTAAAGCCTTTTCGGGTTTTTACTTCCCTTACAAATCCAAACAACTATATGGTAAATTCACTTAGATCTCTTTTCCTTTTATCTGGAACACCAAGCCCAATGTCATACTCACAGTAGGTATTTAATAAATTATTTTTAAATTATGCAGAGCTGAAATAGTGTGATTATCAACAGCAGCAATACCCATTTTCTTGTTTCTTAACTAATGAGTTATGATAAAATCCATGATAAAATACCAGCTTTCTTCCCATGTTTGGTTTCTGGGGAACCAAGTGATGGGAAGGATCCCAAACCATACAAAGATTAAATTTTCATTAGGTATTCAGTATGAGCCAAATGGAACATGTGGTTTATTAGCTGTCCCTTCCTCATCCAATAGGTTTTATTTTCCTATGGCTCATTATAAATGACTGGAATGAGTTCTGAGTTATATTTTCAATACAGAACATTGAAGTTTTATCAACTGAGAAACTGGCTTCCAAATAAAATTAATATTACCATCTCCCCCTTCTCTTTTGGCAAAGAGCAAAAGCAATCTTTACCAAATCCCAGGGTATTCTTTCTAGTTGAAAAAAAATGTCAATTAGGCCCTGTCTGGCATCTCACATTATGGATCTGGATACCCTCTTATCATGGGAGCATGGATTCATGGCTAAAAGGAACCTCAGATGTCATCTAGTTTAACCCCATCATTTTATAGTTGAGGAAACAGAAGAAACCCAAAGGGGTTAAACATCTTGCCCAAAGTCATTCAAAGAGTAAGGAACAAAGCCTGAGACTTGAACTGGATCTTGTGACTCCACTTCAGTAATCATTGTACCTTAGCCTACTGCCTCTTTGTCTACTGGGATATTCCCCCAAACTCTTGATTAGCTTGCATTCCAACTCAGGATTTCTAGTGGAACTATCACAGGTTGATTCATGCCCCTCATTGAAAATCTCTTAGCTCCCCAACAAATTGCACTAAGGTGTGTGGAATTCTCCTAAATGCTATGAAAAAAAAATCTAGATGTCATACTCAGCTTCTTTCTCAAATGATTCTTCCATTCCTTGGAGTTGGAGAGTGTCTACATTAAGACTTATTCAGATTCATTATTATGTAAGTAAGCTAGTTCATTCTATCCTCAATATACGTTGCTGGCATTGCCCTCTTTACTTGGATACACTGGTGCACAGGAGGCCTAGATATTCAGCAGATTCTTGTCCTCAACTTCAGATCATTACTTATACTATTCTAATCTGTTTAGTACTAAGAATGGGTTTAGTACTAAGAATCTGTTTAGTACTAAGACTCTGGAAAGATTGGCTGGGTTTTGACATACTAAGGATGTAGTTTCTTCTTCTTTGTGTGGCTCATGACCTTCTGAAGAAATTCCAAAAATATTTTGACATAACTATGATATATAGTGCTCATTCAGTCCAGAGATGCCCAATCTTTTTTTAAATACTATATGTGTATATAGATATATGCAAAAAATTCTCAATTAGAAACCTTAAAAATAGCTTTAACTTAGGATCAATTATCCAGTCAAGCAGAATAGTCTATATCTTTAATCTTCATGGTCACTGTTACATGGGGTCTACTGTCTCTGTTTAGAAAGGATCTAGGAAGGATTTTAGCAGCAATAGTTAATTATTTAGGATTCTATGTTGTTTCCTGGCACAAAAAATTCTAAACTTTTTATTCTAATCTAGTGGACCTTAACTTCTAGAAAATAAGTGGTGTAGATTTATCTTTTAAGTAAAATTATCTTTCCTGGGACCATCTTATTCATACTTGTAGCAAAATACTGTCCCAACACATTGGGTCTGTTGTTTCAGTAGCATTCCCAAAATGTTTATCCTTGATCTCTGAATCTAAACTTAATTGTCTCTTTGGGAAGAGTAACTGGATAACATGACAAACAGAAGGTCTAGTTCAAATATTTTTGGTGAAATCTGTTAGAAATAAGACAGCTTCTGTTTTGGTTAACAATACATTACAGTCACTTCTGAACATTTTTTTTCCAGATATCTATCCCTTTTCTATTTCCCTTTTTACTGGATTGGTAAAGCATAGCAAAGGGTCTGTCTCTACCACACAGGAAGCTATAGTTGCAATAATGATTTTGATCTAGACTTCTTAAGGTCATGTGGGTCAACCTAATTTGTTTTGTGAATTCAATAGATACTGCACCTTTGATCACTGTTCTGTATAATATTTTTTTCAATTTTGCCTAAATCAAAAGACCTCTCTTTCCTTTTAGGGTTAGGGTTACATCTTTTGTGTTTTCTGTACTGCCAGTTTGTCTAGCTAGCAACTATAAACTTTCATGTCCTATAACCTCCAGGCATTTAATCTTGAAGGTTCAGAGAACAACTGAGGCTGGTCCCTAGGAGCCACATGTAATTGTCTATGCTTTTATGCATCAGGCACCTGTTGCTCTTGCATCATGCCTGAGACATATCCTGGGTAGGATCCAAAGACTTCCTTTCAGAATAGATGAATAGACAATTGTCAACAAACAATTATTAAACCTACTTTCCACCAGGAGCTAAGGATACAAAAATAAGCAAAAACATACTCCCTCCCCTCAACAAGTTTGCAATCACATAAGAGAGATAACAAAGCGCATATATACAAATAAATTATATACGAAATCAATAGGAAATAATTACAAGATGTAAGTCACCATCCTTAAGAAGAATTGGGAAAGACTTCCTGTAGAACATGGGATTTTGTTGGGATTTGAAGGAAGTCAGGGAAGCCATAGGCAGAGATGAGGAGGGAGAATAATTGAGTCAGCCAAACAAGAATTCCCTGTGTATTACTATTGAAAGCAGCATGTAGCTTTTAACTTATTTGGTAAGATTTCTGGTGTAGCCAAATCTCTTTTAGTTTTAGTGGTCCATACAAGAAAGGATCACTTCTGATATCATTCTCTTTGTTAATATATCTTTCCTTTATCTTGCTGACCTACTGGATCAGTTTAGCATAGGTAAGAAACTAGTTTTAATAATCTATGGAGGGTCCTCTCTTGTTGCACAGATCAACTGACATCTTGTTCCATTATCCAGTCTGTGCTTTTTAAAAGTCCTTACCCTAAGTTCGTATTTTAGTAAAAAATGTCTAACTCCTTTTTTAAGTATTTCTAGGAATCTAGAAGGCTTCACATTATCATGTAGACCAGTGATTCCCAAACTTTTTTGGCCTACCGCCCCCTTTCCAGAAAAAATATTACTTAGCGCCCCCTGTCATACTTACAGTTATTCACTGCCCCCAAATGCATCTGTGGCCATTACCACTTCCCTGGATCACTGCAGCACCCACCAGGGGGCAGTGGTGCCCACTTTGGGAATCACTGATTGTAGACCATTCAGTACAGCAGCTGAATTATCCTCCTTCTTAACTGTCTTTCCTAACTCATTTATGTCTTTCTAAACAGGTATGAAATTCTTTCACAACTACCCTCCTCAGAATCCATAAGCACCACCCAAATCAGAATATTCTTACCTTCCCTCCAATAACCAAAGAGTCATAGTGATCACTCATCTCAACTCATGCTTATATAATATATGCCTCTGATTTCATACTTGCTTTGGTATTTATATGGAAGCTGTTTACTTTAGCCATTGTTAGTACAGAAATTCTATATTTGAAAAAGCAAAATAATAATTCCAGATAATTCCCTAACCCCATCCCAAGTGTAACTCCTGAGTCATTTAAGCCCTAGTCTGACATCCAGGTACAATTTTGGTTGGGAGGAGGGAGGATCTTTCATAATTCTCTTTATCTTATTTATCTCGAGGTTTCCCTAGGAACATAAAGAACTTGGTTTGAGTGTACCTAACTTCTTTATAAGCACTCAAATGAACAAGTCGTCAAATTGAAGATATTTTGTATTTAAACTTACTGAAAACAATCAACATATCTGAGTCCAGTGATAATTAAGAAACCTTTTCCCTCTCCATTAGCAAGCAGACTTCCCCCTGTTGGGTTCTACCTTCTTTAAGAAAATTACTCCATATGACTTGTTACCATTGAAGGATAGGTCTAGATTAAACCTCATTTGCCATGTTTACCCTTCTTTCCTTTGAAGACTTTGCCAGTGGTATGCCTTTTAAGCCTTTCTCTAGATTTGAGTAAGGGTAGATATCTCAATTTCCCTTCAACCTTCTTTCTCTAAAGTTTTATCCCCACATTTCTATCTGGCATCAATTGTATAATTTTTTAAAAGTCAACAAGAATGCTTGTACTTATTTCAAATTCTTGAGTCTGGCATTCAGTGCCCCCTTTTACTGTTTGGTACCAGCTTGTTTCATATTACTCGGCTCCTGATACATTGTACTCTAGGCAGACTAGATTACTCAAAATTGCCTGTGAATTTTAACTGCTATTTCTGTATCATTGTTCCCACTGTTTTGTATTTCTATAATGCTTTCCACATTCCCTCACTTTCTGAATTCCTACCTATCTTTCAAAGTCTAACTTAAATGCCACTCCATCCAGAAAGATTTTCTTGATTTGCCTAAGAATTAATGAATTTTTTCCCCTTTCCCATTATCACTATTAGGTGTCATAGAACTTTGCTCTCAACTTATTTATTTCTTGTTCAGGGTCCTGTGTAAGGCTTCAATTAGTCCTAAAATTGACTGGATGAAATTGGGCAGCAATGAGTTAAGAAGGCTTGAGTTCAAATGTAGCTTCAGACACTTACTGGCTATGTGAACTCAGGTAAGTCACTTTCTCTAGATCTAAGTAAAGGTAAACATCTCATATCTAAAATGAGCTGGAGAAGGAAACAGCAAGTCCTTCCAGTATACTTGCCAAGAAAATCCAACAAAGTATTGGATATGACTGAAAACAACTAAATGGCAATTGTTCGAAATGTTTAATGACATAAAAGAACTGATTAGGAGGGACTAGCAACCAATAAAATATTAAGAAGAAATACTGGTTCTGAACAAGGCAATACTTTTTCCCTTCTATTTTTTGGTACTTTTAATAATTTATATTTCATTTCAGATCTCTTCCTTTGCCAAAGGTGTGCTTTAAAAGGCAACCAGGTACTTTGCCTTCAATTAAATTAGTAATATTTACCCAAGAGCAAGCAGATGGGTTTGGGAAAGAGGGGAGGAATGGGGAATGAAACAAGAAGGAAAAACACAACAAACAACATCTTTGAAAATAGAGGTCATTTCTGTATTTTATAAAGTATATTCACTTAGGTGCTATATAATGAAGATAGTTAGAAGAGACAGATGCTCCGAGGGTATGGCAACAGATTTCTCCAACCAAGGAGATTAAATTAATAGAATTCTCAAGTTTAATACAGGATTAAAAACAGAAGTGAATGTGTTCTGAATTTTCATAGCTATCATTAATTTAGAGGATGAAGTAACAAAGTCAGATAAAAATTTAAAGTCTTAGTCAAATAAGTTATCCATAGCCCATTGTATTTTTTCAAGAGGTCCCCATATCTAGTTTGCAGATTATTCTGCTCTCTTAGTCCTCTTCTTTATTCCATTGCTGATGTCTGATCACATAAACACCAATGAATACCTCCATCATTGTGACTTGAAGCAAAAAGAAGGCAAAAAAACTTCAAAGAACTGATTCATTCATCTTCTGTTGCTTCATTGTGGTGATGGAGCTCTTTAAAGCTATTCTATACCTGAGGTCTAATAGGTTCTACCATGCTACTTCTCTTAGTCTTTCTCCCCAACCCTCACTGTAGAGGTGTGGGGTTTAACTCCAGGAAGGAGGAGAAAGAGAAGTGACTCCACATCTTGTCATCAAAAAGATACCATGCAAATAGTCAGTGAAATTCCAGGGTAAAATGGAGATGCTAACTCTTCCCAGTCAGTTGCTGGGTTCACTTGTTCTGCTTTGTGATGGGTTTTATTGTTACTGTTCAGTCTTTTTAAAATCATGTATGACTCTTCTTCATCTTCTTTTAGTTTTTCTTGGCAAAGATACCACAGTGGTTTGCCATTTCCTTCTCTAGCTTATTTTACAGATGAGAAAACTGAAGCTAATAGGGTTAAACGACTTGCCCAGGTTCACCCAGCTAGTAAGTGTCTAATTTAAACTTGGGAAGATGAGTCTTCCTATCTCCAGGACAGATGCTCTAGCCACTGCCCCACTACCTGCCCTGGTGATGGGGTACCTATAGCTACATGAAATCAGAGGTTCCTACCAATAACTGAGGAAAACACTGGTCCTGGGAACCTTCTGTTTTCTCCCATATCTATTGGTTCTTGAGCCTATCTCCTTATGCAGGAAGAGGAGCCACGGATCCCAAGGGACACACTTTCTGTGTTTTCATCAAATCACTGGACCTCCTGGATGTGTGAGTTCAACACCAGTTGAGAACTGTGTTGTACAGTTCATCCCCACTTCCCTGATCAAAGGAGCATCCATGAGAAGTGAAACAAATTCACATTGTAAAGTTTCTAGAATTCCTCAACTTATTCTCTGTAGACTACCAAGCTCTGGAAGACAAAGTATCTGCGCAGACATTTGGTAGAAGTTTTAATATTCATTGCTTTCATGTGATAATAGCAGTGGGCTTCTAGGTGATGTTGGGCCCGGGGTTAGGAATAATAATAATAGTGATGAGCTAATAATAACTAATGTTTATGTAGCACTTACTAAGTGCTTTACACTTATTGTCTCAATTAATTCTCACACAGCTCTGGAAGGTAGATGCTATTATTATTTTGGTTTTATAGACAAGGAAACTGAAACAAATAGAAGTTAAATGATTGCTTTGGTCCCAGCACTAGTAAATAACTGAGTTTGGACTTAACCTGTGATCTTCCTGACTCTGGGCTCAATGCCCTAACCTTTGTGTCATCTCTCTCTCTTCCACTTAATAAATAGTTGCTGGATTCAATGGAGTAAAAGCTATTGTTTTAAGAAGAATTTTTGAAAATACTTTTAAAAATGTATTCTTTATGTATATGTCTCATCTTTGGAAGCTACCTTTATGTTCTTTCATTTTTAAGCAGAACAGCACCAAAATCAAAGTCGAGACCTCTGTGAAAATCAAAACTCTTCATATACTAGTTATATGTCCTTAGGAAAGTCACTTTTTTTCTCCCTAAGTCTCTTAACTGATCTGCAAAACATGATCATTAATACTTATACTACCTGCCCAACAGAGTGGCTGTGAACAGAGAACTTTATAAATCTTCAACTACTATATAAATGCAAGGTATCACTATCATCACCATCATTCTTGTTATTAATTATTATTAATCTCCTTTATTATTAATAGATTGATAATCTATTATTATAATCTCCTCTGAGGTAAATAGTGCAATGCTTTTTTGACCTTTTGACTCTTTCCATTATTATAAATGTAGAAAAAGAAGTCATCCTTCCAAACAGAGACTTACATCCTTGCCTTTGGGGAGTAATGACATATACTAGATATATAGAGGGAATAAACATGGCCCTCCTATGCGTTTTTCTTTCCAAAACCTCCTAGTGAACAGATGGACTAATCTATTTAAATAAAGAAACAAATGAGAAATGTAGACTGGCTAATTTCTCATATTTACTTTTAAGGCTGCAATAGATTAAATGGATAGGTAAATAAGTGGGACTTTTTATCTAAGAAGCTCTAAGCATTGGGTTAGGCCATTTCTCTGAGAGAATCTATTTATTGAAATACCAAGACATAAAAATTGAGTGAATTGGTCACCACTGAATTTCCAGCACCCTACTTAAAGTGAGTAGTTGGGTGGAGGAGAGATATATTTCCCATGAAAATAAGAAGTTATTCAGATAGAATCAACTTTCAAATTATCTAATTTAAGAGACATATTTTTCACATGAATAAGATAGTAATATTCTTCCACAACATGTTCCTTCTATTGTACAAAGCTTAAGCCTTTCCCCCCTTTTGATATTGGTACAATTTATTAAGAAGGGACGCATAATGGTTAGAGAATTAACTCTAAAATCAGGAAGAACTAGACTGAGGTGCTACCTCTGATAAATACGGATATATGACACTAAGAAAGGCAAAAGTTAACTTCTAAGTGATTTGAGGCAAATCCCTGATACTATATTCAATCAGCAAACATTTATTAGGGCCTGTTATGTTCTAGGCACTAGTAAGTGCTAGGAATACAAATACGAATGATGAAACAATCCCATTTCTCAAGGACATTTTAAATTAGTACACGCCAACCTACACTGGAAGAGGAAGTTGCTTAAAGTTCCCTAAACCAATGAAATCACAGTTCAGGTCTAGATGTCTATGTTTATATACCTATACACACTCATTCTGTCTCTCTGTCTCAGTTTCTCTCTGTGTCTCTCTGTCTGTCTGTCTCCATATATATATGTGTGTGTATACATATATATATATATACATATATACATATAATAAAAATATATGTCATAAAGTGTGGTATGACTAGATGAAGAATCAGGGAAACCTTTTAAAAAATAAATTTATTTTAAATAAAAATAAATAAGCAAATCCCTTACAAATATTTGTAGAGCATAAGCACCTACCATGTGAAAAATTTTGGGATACATGCTGATTTGGTTCAATCAATCACTTTGCTTCCAATTATTTCATTTTTCTCTGCTATTAAGTGTGCCCAAAAGTACTTGTGTGTATATGTGTGAATGTGGATATTTACATACATAATTATATACAATATACATGTGTGTATACATATATACATATGTAGACAAAATGTGTGAGTTTAGCATGTTCAATAGCCACATTCCATTGAAAACCATCTTCCAGGTAGATTAAAGCAGGTTGAGGATAACCTTACAGGCCTTAAACCCAGTGGTGAGTTAGGGGAATGTAACAACTCC
>NC_058133.1:142963387-143002620 GCF_016433145.1 Gracilinanus agilis
TGAGAAATCTCTCTCTCTCTCTCTCTCTCTCTCTCTCTCTCTCTCTCTCTCTCTCTCTTCTCTCTCTCTCTCTCTCCTACCCCTTTTCCCCTGAGTTTGAGACAAGATCTAACAATCAGCCGGGTAGCATTTATTGGACACATATTGTAGTATCTGCACTGTGTCAATTTGATGATTGAGAAAGGATCAGTAGTTTGGTCATTACGGGCAATTTCAAACTTACCAATCATAATTCAGAGGGATATTCTTGTTTTTAAATGCTCCAAGTCAATTCAACAAATAATTTTAAAATGCTCACTATGAACAAGACCTTGGGGATTTTGTAAAAAATGGAAAATAGTTTCTACTCTCAAAGAGCTTACATTCTACTTATGGGAATCAACATGTAATTGGATAGGTAAATACAAGATCATTTGAGAAGAAAGAAAATAAGTATTAATAGCTGGAGGAAAAGGTGGTTTGGCAAGACTTTCTTTAGAAGGTAGCATGTAAGCAAAATCTTAAAAACAGTTAAGGATTCCAAAAAGTGTAAATGATGAGGGAGAATATTTCAAAAACACTCTAGGGGCAACTTTTACAAAGACATGAAGATATGTAGGTGGAATGCAGAGTTCTAGGAATAACAAGGCCATTTTGGTTGACATCTGGTCTAAGCTAGATTTTGAAGGTCTTTTAATGCCAACTTTCTATAGGCAATAGAGAACTACTGTAGATTCTTGCCCAGGAAATGTTAAAGTCATAGCTAAATGCGAGGAAGCTTGTTTCGGTGATAGGGTAGCAGGATTGGAGAGGAGAGGAGAGAGAATGAAAGAGGGATATAATAATAGGCTAAATAGGTAAGAAATTGCATGAGTTGAGCAAAGTGTGACTGTGTGAGTGAAAAGATGGAAACAAGTGTGAGATATATTGTGCTAGAATGGACAAGATGAAGCATCTGATTAGATACTGGGAACATGATGACAGCAAAGAATCAAAGATGATTTCAAGGTTGCAAATCTAGGTCATTAGAAAGAAGAGATACCCTCAATAAAAATAAGATATTTAGAATGGGAAGGATAGTTTGGCAGAATAGAGTGGGTTTTATTTTGGATATATTGAGTTTGAGACATTGACTAGATATTCAGGTAGATATATCCATATATTCAGCAAGGAGTATCTGATGTTGTAGAATTATAATCAGGAGTGTAATTGGGCTAGAGGGGGCCTTTTTAATTTCATTTTCTTTTCAATAAAATGAGGATGTTGGACTAGAGGACCTTTAAAGTCCCTTTAATTTCTAAATCCAACACTATGATATACATAAGTTTCATCTAATCTTCAACTCTTCATTTCTCCCTCACAACAACATTAGAGACTATCAAAATCTTTGCCACAAACTAGGTAATCTATCACAGGATATCCCTCATCTAGTAATCCTGTTAGAAAAGGAAAGGGCATTAGTCTGTCATGTCCTGTCTTTGATGAAGTCATATTGGCTTTTTGAAATCATCACTTTTCCCCCCTAGATGTTCACTAACTATTACTTCAATAATGTATTACAGAATTTTTCTGGGAGTTAAGCTCATTGGCCTATAGGTTATAGAATATATTCTTTCCCTTTTATTGATAATTAGAATGAATATTTCTCTATAATTCTTTGTCATGTCTCATTTATCTTTTCTTAATTGTTGTGTATTATTGTCATATTCATACTGAATTATGATCCTATCCCTTCTTTTATTCTTCTCTTTTGCCCAATTTAGCTATTTGTTGTTTTTTCTTATCCTTAGTGTTGCTCACCAGCCTCAGCTCATCTCAGCTTTTACAATCTTTGTGCTATTCTTACAATAACATTACATACTCGTGTTCACCATTATCTGTCTTTACAACTTCTATATGTGTAATTTTTTAAAAAGAAAGGTTTCTTTTTTTCTTTTTTAAAGTTGGTTAATTAATTCCCTGAATATCCTTAATGGCTTCTTTAGACAACTCTTCTTTTTTATCTCTACTGGAATGACTTCTCTTTGTTTCTAAAGAATTAAATTTGGAGTAATTTCCATTTTCCTACTTCTCCTGTAGAATTTAGTCTATGTGCTCCAACTTATCTTTTCTCTAATTTCCCAAAAAAACTATGAGGTAGTTCCAGCTAGTTCCAAACTAATTCGAGCTTTTTTCTCCTTTAATACAAATTTGAAGGGGGAATAGTCACTTCTTCACAAAATTAGAAGCATTTCCACCTCATCAATTTGTTCCTCATCTTTGATAACAATTAGATCCATAGTAGAATTTCCCCTGGTTTATTCATTCACTTTTACATGATAACTTTAGACAGAGAAAGAGCTCCATAGCTGTCCAAGTAATTTAAGTGCCACATCAATACTATGTCAAGCTGCTGTTCCAGTTTTGTGATCTGTTTTTTGGACTCATCCATTTCTTTTTTTCTGTCCAGAATATCTATAGTGGAATTTTTTCTTGCCTCCATTGACCTTTACCCAAATTCGTTCTGCTGTGTTTTCCTATACTAGCTCCTGGATTTACTGGAAGGACTATATCTTCCTGTTAAAATATGATTTGTATGAGATGGCCTCTAAAATCCCTCACAACTCTGTGATTCAATGAAGTTAAGAAATGACATATTTGGGAGCTGTTTTCTCTGTTTTTCCTGTTCTTTATTGTATTGCATTGTTATATTTTAGAGTAAAGTTAACTAAGTCATGGTTTGTTACTACATCACCTAGACTACACAGCTATTGAGAATCCCATATAACACTAAAATTCTGTCTCTATAAGTAAATATAATTTGTTTATATTGCAATTAACTTAGGCCAAAAGTGTTACAGTTCAGGCATAATTCTAGTATGGCTAGTTCTTTTTTTCCTCAGAGAAAAGCTCTTTGTGCCTCTTAAGATCACCCCAAAAGACATCATTAATCACCTGATGGCAGTGGCCAAGACTCTGAGTCTTGCTCAAAGCTGAGTACTAGGGGGGAATTAAAAAGCTTTTCAAGGACACAAGTCTAAATTCAAAATTTTTATGTTGATGAGGAAAAAATATATAATCAATGGATAAATTGTTGACAAAAATCTCTTTATTAGGATTTGTATAGAGCTAAGTATCTCAGAATATGAGCATATTAGAGCTCTTTATCCTTAGGTGAACTGTAAAATTCAAGTCTCCAGTTTGCCATTTTTTCTCCCAGTGTTGTGGTTGATTCTAATGAGGTAATATGGGGTGATAGCTCATCTGTAGCAGGCAGCCCTGTGCTCCAAGCCCGAGGGGATTAATTGATACTATCTGATGGTCTACTAAATCTTTCTAGGTCTATTCAAAATAAAGAATCATACGCTTTTTAAAAAAATACATTTTTCCTAGGGTTTTAATTATAATGCATTCTAAAATTAATGACAAGTTGCTTTTGTAAGCCTACATGTTATGCAGTTTTGAATATATGGCTTAATGAAGTTCAGGAAAATAGAATAGTCTCACAGATGGAAATGGCCATTTCTGTTTTAAAACATATTTAAAGAAATAAGAGCATTGTTTCTAAAGTACAAGCTTAGATGAGGACAAGGACTAGCTATGTCTTAGATTGCTTTTTTATTCCCCAGAGCATCTTACATACGAATAAATACTTCTTGAATATTGAATATGTTATATGCTGACTTGTCAAGTCTTTCAAATTCCAGTGAATGGAAACATTTTTCTTGAAAATATTATGATATTTTATTTGAATTTTTTCAATCATGATAATCATCTTTATGAGACAGATTGAACAGAAGCAGTGTGAATAGCGTTGGATTTGTAGTCAAAGAACCCTAAGTTCAAATCCAAGCTCTTTTGCTAGCTTGGGCAAATCATTTACTTCCATCATACTTGGCTTCATCATGTCAAGTGAAGAAAGAAGCTGGTGATAGCAGATTAAATATTCTTACATAATGAATAACTCCAGGGAATATGTACCTGTAGTAGATGAAGGCCTTGGCTTGTGAACTCAATGGAAGAGTGAGGTCTATAGATGAAAAAACTTAATTCTGCTTCTTCTGACCTGACCATTCTTCTCAAACTTACCTCCAGCAAAAAAAGGACAAAACAAGTTTTCTTACAAAGTCATCAAGAGGATTGTAATCCATATAATTTTTATGAAGGATTAAGTAAACCTATAGCTTTATTTTTGGTGCCTTCAAAGAGAAAGTAGATACAAATGGACAAAAATTACATTGGAATAAGTACTTTGGGAATCAAAAATGAAAGATGGAAAAGACCTGCAGTTTCTCTGTTGCCTCATGCTTATACATTTATGAGTTACCACCAAAACAAGTATCAGGAAGTGAATATGGTGAACGTCACAAAAAAATTAAACATTATATTTTAATAGAGAGTATATTACTGGTTATTGAGAAAGCAATTTTTAAAAATCAATTGACTGTGTACAATTAGATCATCAGCTGATTAAAGAAAAGGTAAGATGAAATACTACCTTATAAGAAATGTTAAGAATGAGGTCTTATGCTTTTAAAATAGATCCATCCCTATCTACTTAAATAAACTTTTGATCCTATAAAGAGAATGAAATAGACGAAAGTAGAGATGTTTAATTTATAACTCTTTCTTAGAGATTTTTAATGAATAGAAAAACCATTATTTAAAAAAAATCAGAGGATCACAAATGCTTATTAGCCAGTAAATATATGACCATTATGACTACCAAGGTCAATACTCAGAGTACAAGTCATTTGCAAAATATTATTTTAGCAGCCCACTTTTTATAGTCTTACAGTTAACTGGAAAGAATAGAAAATATGAAATGCTTCTGTCACTATTCTTTACTGATTTTAAGAAAGCTTTTGAACAGAGAAACAAAATGTAGCCTTAGATGCTCTCCTTCAGCAACATTTCTTCCATGTATATTTTAAAAATCTTACAAAACAGATATGACCATGGAAAAAGAATGGAGTAGAAGAAAAGTTGCTCAGAACATCTTGGTGGCTCAGTGGATTGAGAGCAGGGCACAGAGATGGGAGGTCCTGGATTCAAATATGGTCTCAGATACTTTCTAGCTATGTGATTTTGGGCAAGTCATTTAATCTCCATTGCCTAGCCCTTATCATTCTTCTGCTTTGAAACCAATATGCAATATTGATTCTAAGATGGAAGATAAAGGTTTTTTTTAAAAAGAGTTACAAAATTCTTAACTGAATTGCTAGTCCTAAATCTTTTGAATTTTTGGAAAAATCTTATTTAGCCATGCACCTTTATTTACAGATCAGTCCTAGGTTCCAAGATTTTCCTCCTATTCTCAATGATGATCCACTGAATATCAATATCAGATATTATATAAAAACATGCTTAAAATATATCAAAAATGAACATAATTTCCTTTGAGGTATTCATTATTAGCATCTTCATAATGATAGCCAACATTTCTATTTTAAGATTTTTAGAGCACTTTATATCTTTTATTAAGTTTGACTTCCACCAGGATGTCCTGCACAAAATTCAAACAGAAGTTATGGATAATTGAACCTTGGCACACTTGGAATCAAAAACTCTTCCATCCTTAATCTCTTAGAGTTTGAGCGGATCTGTGCCAATCAGACATAGACAATCTAAAACAACTCCTCAACATAACCCACAAATAGCTGAGTTTCTCAGTAGGGAATCTGTCCAAAGATACCATGCGAACTCACACCTACTCCCAATAGCCTGCCAATTCTCATAATGACTTAGAAAACCACATATTATTATATCCTTGCAAGGATCCACACTCAGTGGGTAGGACTTTACTAGGTGCTATATCTACACAGTCAACTTCCCTTCAGTACACTTTGACAAAAAAATGACACTGACTCAGAGCTACAACTAATGAATCCCCAGAATCTCAACCAGCCAACTTTCCCACTTCACTCATTCCTCACCTCCTTTCTCTGTTTAGATTTCTCCCCATTATATTCTTTCCCCACTTGATTCTGATTTCCCCAGACTCCTCTACAAGTAAGGTTGACCCCTCTATGCCAGAACTCAGGAGAAAATACTCAGGTATAGATCTTGCTTGCTACTTTAAAGCCTTGGGAAGGCAGCTTATATTATTGCAAAAAAACTAAAAACTTCTCATCCAGCTGCCTCAGTTTCCTCATCTATAAAATGAGCTGGAGAAGAAAATGGCAAATCTTTCCAGTATCTTTGCCAAGAAAATCTTAAATGGGGTCCTGGAGAATTTAGACAGAACTGGAATGACTGAGCCATAACAACAACAAATCTGCAAAATGAGGAGTTTAGACAACAGCAGTGATACTAAACTCAAATAAAAAAAGGCTATTATTTAATAAATGAGGATTCAATTACATATTGACTTAAGAAACCACAAATTAGTATTAACCATGTCTTATTATATTTTTCTTATTTTGTTAAATATATCCAAGTCACATATTAATTTGGTTTGGGCCAAAATGACTACAGGCTTTGTGAATAAACTTCCAGTCTAAATAATCTCTGAACATCCTTATGGCCCTAAACCTATGAAATTATGAATAAAAGAAGGTTAGTTTGTACTTCATTTGGGAAATTATGCACTTTCAAAGGTCCCAAATTATCATAAAATCCATTTTTCAATAATACCACTCTTCCATTGTTTCTTCTATCTGGCTTACAAATCATGAAAAATCATAACTTCAGGAAGATCAAAATTACAAGTGCCTTAAAAGGTAAAGGAAAAATATGTGGTAGGTATAAGCTGTCTCTATCATACTACTAAAATGAAAGGAAGGACCTGAAATATATTCAATTCTAGATATATAACTCTATAACCTTATTTAAGGGCATGTGAGAGAGTGAAGGCTACAAGATAGGCAGCTTGAGCATTACTCTCTTCAGTTCAGTTGTTCTCAGTCTTGCTTGATTCTTCAGGACCTATTTGGAGTTTTCTTGGTAAAGATACTCCAGTGGTTTGCCATATCCTTTTCTAACTCATTTTATAGATGAGAAAATTGAGACAAACAAGGTTAACTGACTTTCCCAGAGTCACAGAGCTACTAAGTGTACTAGTGTAGAGAAATCTTCCTGACTCAAGATCCAGCACTCTATTCACTGAGCCACCTATTTGCCCAGAGGTGGCAACCCTGGTGTTTGTGAAATAGTTTAAGTGTTATAGAAAGGCATCAAATTGAGTGGGTGAATTTAATAGAGAACTGATAGAAGGGCATGAACAAGAATTGCACAAAATCAAGTGTGGATGGTTTATAATCTTTACCAAAAGGATGTTTGCCTATGTCAATAAGATTTCAGATTAAACAAATATTTGCCAACCCTACCTGAAAAATTATTTAATGACATTTCACAGACTCTCCTGGCCCCTCTTCAACCTTCACTCAATGATGCCTGAAATTCCCCAAGAGAAGCCAGGTTTATTCTATAGTTAGACATAAATGGTTTTAAACACAAATACCTGTTTGAGTTAGCACATTGACTGTGTAATATAATCGGTCAATTAGTAAGTAGAAGTGTCTGACAGATACTTTTCCAGCTATGTAACCATGAGTATGTCACCTGACCCTTCTGAAATTCAGTTTCTTCATCCACAGAATAAATTAATAATATATATAATACAGTGTTTCAGACTTGACATTTACAACCATTTATAATGTGAGTCTATATTATTTTTCTAGGCTGATTACATGTAATTTTTTCCTTGACTGTACTTTAGATTCCAGCTAGATTTGGTATTCTTCCTAAATGACACTCTCTTTTTTAATTATGTGTTTTTATTCATGTCAGGAGTAGGGTAGGTGGGTATTCAAGGAGGACTAGCTCCTCTAGTGTGAGGAGCATTTTGGTATCCAACTAGTACAAAACTATCACCTGTGGTTCCAAGAAAATGTAGCATGTGCAGTGACCACATTCAAGTATATGGGCTAAATCAAGTTGAGGATAATCATGAGTTAAAATGAGTTAATGAGTTAAAAATCCATCGAGTTAGACAGGTGTCTACCCTAAGTATGGGAAGACTTCTCCTGGTAGAATTGGCAAATGAGAATAATTTGTTTCAATTGCCATGAAGGTGACTGAAGCAGGAACTGCAGAATACTTAGAGCTTAGTCAGATATTGAAGAATCCAAGGTCATCCACTGCAACCTGGAAAATCACCAGTCATGCAATCTTTTGTCTTGCCACTGGACTTGGATGACTCTGGAAGAGTGAAGCTGATGACTTTTGTGAAACTCAGCCTCATTTTAATCCAAGTCATTAATAAATCAAGACATCACCCCATGATGCCATTAGTCTTCTTAGAAAGCCAAGAACAAACAACAACAATCCCAACTATGAAATGTTGTAATTTCCCATCTCAGTCTCTTGAAACCCTATTCAGATCAAATGCTTCCTCTAATAATAATTTTTTTCTGATTTCTTCAATTGCATGTGTTTGATTTTCTCTATATGTCATTTCTCCTGGCAGAATGAAAGCTTGAAGGGCAGAACCAATTCTATGTTTTTCTTTGTATGTTCATTTCCTGTTGGGAACCTGGCACATAGTGGATGCTTAATGTTAGTTAATCTAGACTTACACACTTACTAGCTGTGTGACTAAGTCCTTTAACCCTGTTTGCCTCAGTTTTTTCATTTGTAAAATGAGTTGGAGAAAGAAATGGCATAGCACTCTAGGATTTTTGTAAGAAAAGTACAAATAGTTTCTTCTTTTGGGGGGTTGGGTTTATATGATTATTCACTTACAAAAATGAACAATATGGAAATATATTTTGCATGATAATACCTGATCTAATTGCTTGCCAGTTCTATGGAAGGGAGAAGGAGAAGAAGGGGAGACAGTTTGGGTCATAAAACTTCAGAAAACTCATGGAAATTTATTATTACATGTAATTGGTGCAAAAAAGAAAGAAAGAAAGAAAGAAAAAACCCCAGATAGAGTCACAAAAAGTCAGACAATGCTAAAGAATGAATTGAAAACTGTGCTAAGTACTAGGGGATTAAAAAAAAAAAGCAAAGATGGTCCTTCCTCTCCAGAAGCTCACAATCTAATGGTTCTGAGCTAGGTAAATGGTTGAACCCACAAGATAAATAATAGGTTAATGTTGATCAGAATTAGGTCTCTAAGAATATACCTCTGTGTTTGACACTGCACTATTTAACATTTTTATCAGTGCCTTGGATGAAGGCAAAGAAGGAATGGGTTTCAGGTATTCAGATAACACAAAGTTGAGAGGGATAGCTAACACTTGATGGCAAGATCAGAATTTGAAAAAGCTCTTTGCCTTACTGTAATATGTATCATCTATTGTCCATTCCAGCCCTGGATCTCTGATCCTGTGAAAAATATGGTCTAAAAAGATGAAATTTCAGAGATTGTTATAGTCATGTATAAATTTAAAAAAATGACTTTAAGTAGAAGATCACTAGATCATGGAGGTATTTGAAGATAGCAGTTATCTGAGAAAGGGCTAAGGCTTTTAGTGAGCAAGCTCAACATGAGACAATAGTATGTCCAAGTAGTCAAGGGAGCTAAAGTGATCTTAGAGCACATCAAGAGAGACCTACAGATAAGACAGAAAGATGCTTTTTTTGCTCTTCTCTGGCTAGACCATATCTGGAGAGTTATGTTCAGTACTACATAGTATATTTTTAAATGAGTAAATCAGGATAATGAAAAGCCTTGAGATCATATTATTTTCTTTTAAATTAAAGGAATTGGGTATTTATATTTGTAATCTTAAACCTAAAAAAGGTTTAGGAGGTTTCAAAAATATTTTAACAGGTAATATTGTATTCCTTATTTTATATACAAGTTTCTCAGAATTTTTGAAAAATTAATTAAAAATTTTTTTAAATCCAATTATTTCTAGCATAGAGAAATAAATGTTCATTTGATACTAGTAGCATTGCAATGATCCAGGACAGTCCCAAGGGACTTAAAAGAAAGAATGTTATCCACATTGAGAGAATGAACTGTGGGAGCAGAAATGCAGAAGAAAAACATATGACTTATCACATGCTTATATGGTTACATGATTTGGGGTTTTGGTTTCAAAAAATTGCTCTATTGCAGAAATGAATAACATGGAAATAGGTATCAAATGATGACATTTGTATAACCCAGTGGGATTGCTTGTCAGCTCCTGGAGTGGGGAAGAAAGAGAGGAGGGAGAGAAAATGAATCATGTAAACATGGAAAATTATTTTTAAAAATAAAAAAATAATTTTTAAAAATTAAAAAAAGAAAGAAATGTCCAAATATATGTAGACCCCTTAAGCCCTCAGACATGTTTTTTATATCATTTTGAAGTCCCACTTTGTATTATTTTATTATTTCATAGTCAAGATAAAGCAAAAGACCCAGACATAAAAATTCAGCAAATATTTTGCTTCATCAATCCAGAAAAATAATCTTGGAAAATCATTTTTCTAAGACCACTCAATCCCTTTATTACCATTCCCCACAAGGTCTCCTATGTCACCTCCCAAGCTGGTCATAGGTGATCTGAAGTAATCAGAGAGACCTCAACCGTCTCCCTTTGATCAATATCAGAATCCCTTCAGGAAATGGAGAGAGTATTATGATTTGGAGGTTCATTAATCTAATTCCTTTAGGGGGTAGAGAAGGCCAAGATCTTAGCTAGGAAGCATAAATCCTTCAAAACTTGATTACTACCTTTAATCTGTTTTCTGGTCCTGAGCCTTTATTTTCTTGGTAGAAAGCAGTTAGGCCTAAGATAATGGGAGAAAATAATTTTAGTAGAGAGGGTAGTTTCCTGAAAGGTTTAATTAAGTATACATAAACTTTTCTTCCTTCAAGTAAATGTGGAAAGGACTTTAGAATAGAGAAAAATGTGTTCTTAATATTTTCAGTGGAACTAAAGAGGAAATTTTAAGATACTTTTCTAGATGAAACAGGATAATCATCTTCCAATACTTGAAAAAGAATGTTAAGTGGTGCAGTGGATAGAGTGAAATCAAGTAGACTCACTTTTTTTTTCTGAGTTCAAATCTGACTTCAAACACTTACTACCCATATGATCCCGGACAAGTCATTTAATCTCTGTTTGCCTCCATTTCCTCGTTTGTAAAATGGATTATAACTGCAATGTTTACAAAGTATTTAGCAAAATGCCTAGCACATATTGTTCAGTTGTTTTCAGATGTATCTGACTCCTCATGATCACATTTGGAGTTTTCTTGGCAAAGATACTGGAGTGCTTTGCCATTTGCTCCTCCAGGTCATTTTGCAGATGAGGAAGCTGAAGCAAACAGGGTTAAGTAACTTGCTCAGGGTCACACAGCTATTAAGTGTCTGAGACTAGATTTGAACTCAGGAAGATGAGTCTTCATGGACTCTAGTCCTGGCACTCTATCCATTGTACCACCTGGCTGCCCTGATGTCTATTTGAAAGAGGTGTTAATATAAAATGGA
This sequence comes from Gracilinanus agilis, assembly GCF_016433145.1. Classification (NCBI taxonomy): domain Eukaryota; kingdom Metazoa; phylum Chordata; class Mammalia; order Didelphimorphia; family Didelphidae; genus Gracilinanus; species Gracilinanus agilis. Next base: position 142,974,783 of record NC_058133.1, read on the forward strand.
GAGCAATAAGAGAGGCAGCAAGAATTCCTACCAGAGTGGGGGAGAAGCAGTAACATCACAAACTCTCATCATATAACTAATAACTGTCTGAAGTTGTAGGTCTGCAAACTGCTGCAAAGTAAATTAAAGTTTTACCTAATTACTTAAGACAAGGATACCCCTTGCCCAATACTTGTATAATCATTCTCCCTTATATTTTTTGGGCATTTTTTCTTCCTGGCACTCAACCCCTGTCTTTTGTCATTTATATTTACCCCTGGAATTCTCAGCTGCTTCTCAGATTTTTTTCTCACTCTTTTCAAGGTCTTCCTGTTTCTTAAAGATGAATGCAGGGGGCAGCTGGGTAGCTCAGTGGATTGAGAGTCAGGCCTAGAGACAGGAGGTCCTAGGTTCAAATATGGCCTCAGACACTTCCCAGCTGTGTGACCCTGGGCAAGTCACTCGACCCCCATTGCCCACCCTTACCACTCTTCCCCGTAGGAGCCAATACACAGAAGTTAAGGGTTTGAAAAAAAAGAAAAAAAAAGACGAATGCAAGGCATTTTGTAATTTCCATTTCCCCCCATTTTTATTATTAATACAGTTAAATTTGTCAGTATAACCTGTCTTTCATTATGTGAATGGAGCCATAGATAAATGCACCCTTTTCCCTCCTAACTACACTGGCCATTCTCCAGTTTTAGACAATTTAAATATTAAATATTAAACTCATGGCATTTTATGGAATTTAATAGAATCATAGGATTTAGAGTAGAAAGAACATTGGAGATTATTCACTTCAATCCTCTCCATTTTACAAATGAGGAAACTGAGATTTTAGAGGCTATGAAATCTATCCTGAATCATACAGATAATAAATAACAGAACTTGGGTTCAAATTCCTTGATTACAAATTCAGCATTCTTTTCATTCTGTACAGTACCATGAAGAGTTAAACTTGACTAAACCACAAAACAATACCATATCATGCTGCATCCTACTGTAACTGATACTTCTTTCCCTCCCAAGTTTCCATATAATACTATCAAATTAAATAACACTAATTCAAAATAACAGTGCCCATATCTTCTATATCTTATTCTGTCTGCCAGCTGTTAGAACCTAAGGTTGAAAGCCTTAATGGCCAATTTGCTGTAAGCTTTTTCTCCTTCCACTGCATCTCATTCTCCCCCAATGCACTTTATCCCAAGCTCTCTTACTTAGGAACTGGTAAGTCATTGCCTTTCTTCCCCAAGCCACGTGAATCTTCTGAATCCAGATGTGAACTAACATAAATCTATTGAGGAGATGATAGTATACTTGAATAGCATGAGTAAAATCTGCAAAAATTGTTGATACCTTGAGGTTATTCCACTTTATAGTCAACCTGGGAGTCATTCTGTTATGAATTCTAGTCTCTATGTGTTTGTATATACATATATACACATATACAAACACACATATACACAGACTAGAATATATTCACATATATTTATATACTCATATCTCAAGTATATAAATCTATGATTAAAAAATAAAACTAATTTTATTCCATAAGTAATATAGATTTCAAAAGTACAACAAAACAAAACTTCAAAAAATTCCCATGAAAATTCTAAAATATTTTTCCTTATCATTTATATATATTTTCCCTATTTTAGTTTAAAAAGAGATTTTTCTGAGACTTGGAATTTTAACTGATTAGTCTTCTAAATTGAATAAATGAATAAAAACGCTTTAATTTTATAGATAAACTATGGAGTGGAAAAATATATCCAAAATGAAAAACAGTCTCTGCCCTTCAGGAGCTTTACATATCTTTTTTAGGCAACAAATATAGGGGCATATTGTCCAGGGAAGGAGATTTTGGTCCAGTGAATCACAGTGATATTGAAGTTTGTCAAAAGCAAGAGAAAGAAAAGATGTTTTCTTGGTAGGTAGTTGGTGAATAGGCATGCCAAAGTAGCCAGATGGCAAAATTGAGTATGTGGATAGTTATATGGATAAATGGTTTGTCAATATAAAATTTCGGATTCTAGAACCAAATAAATATAATGGGTGAGATGGGATAGACAGTCTTTACTCAGTCAACTATTAAAAATCTGAGCCTAAGGATGAGCTTCCTAAGGGTAAGTAAATTAATTTTCCAGGCACCAGAGCCATATATTCTGGAGGTCTGAGGAGTGGAGGTCCAATTTCTGGTGCTGAAGATAGCAAATTGTATTGAGAAGAAGTAGCACAATGGTGGCAAGCAGATAGCAAGAAAGTCTCAATGGAATATTGGGTGGGATATAAAAGAATAGCTGGAAAAATTCCAATAAAAAGAGGACTATGAAATTAAAAGTAAAACATACACACACACTAAAATTTTTTCATGTTTTCTTTTGTTAACACCTTCCTTCTTATTCTCCTTACACTGGTCTATCTTAAAGCGTACTTATTGAGAACTCTGAAAAAAGGAAGAATAAGACCTTACTGTTCCAAAACTGAGTTCTTTAGATTCCCTACATATGTGTCTCAATGTCATTGTACTTTTAGTTTTTGCCTGCTTTATTGCCCACTCTCCTATTCTTCCTCTCTTTCCCCCAATAATTCTTCTTGGTTCACTCCAAAGGTAGCCCTTTCAACACTGGCATTCTTAGAATGTTGACTATTTACTTAGGTTCTAATTGTAATTCTGTGGATGACTACACCTAAAATTGTCATTAATAAACCTCCATTCATGTGCTTCACATTAATAATCTGTCAATAAGTTCTTTAGAAAATAATTTTATTCCAATGATATAACAAAGTAGTAGCTAGAAAGCATTTTCCCTTACCCCAAAATCCTGTGATAAATTGTCTCATAAATATGGAGTCTGTATATGTTTAGGAATATAGAAATAGGAAGAGTAATCACAAATAAAATACAATGTTAGTGAAGAGCTTAAGTAGGGAATCTATACTATCAAAGCAATTTTCAACTTAAGAACAGCAGGGTTTTGATCTCCTTTCTTTCTCCAGGATGTCTTTATTAGGTTAACTGTAGGGGAAGGTGATCATACCTCATAGTATTTGGTGTCTAGCCTGAATGAATTTATTCATTCCTGTACTGAGTCAAATAGTTTAATCTGCCACTAGGCTGCTAATTGCTAATGCACTTGGCCATGAGGCTGTCCATATTTTTTTTAAGATAAGTTGGTTGATTCACTGTACTCTTCAATGGAAAATTGCAGTCTCCACTGCCTCCAGCCTCTAAATTGGCTGGATTTTACTGTTCTCTCATTATGCCATCCTTAGACTAGGATTGGGAGAACCATTTCTACTTTCACTCTCTCCAGTTCTCAGCTTTGAAGTTCATCACATCTATAAAAGAAGGAAGAAAAGTGTAACCACATTGGTTCAATAATTCTACCTGCTTCAGAATAAAATTCCATTAGTGAAGGACTCCACCCTTACTTATTAGGGTCTTATCTAGACCACTTCCTGTGGTCTAGATATGAAGGCAATCTATGCCCTACAGAAGATAAATTTTGTTTGCTGACCTTTACACTGACCATTTTGCTATTCAAGTCAAAAGCACCTCCATGGTGTACAATGCTTCCTTAACATCTTAGAGGGCTTTTATCTTATATTTCCATGTCTCTAAAATTCCCCTTAAGACATTCAATTTTGCCGAAATGTAAATGGAACACTTCTTTTTTTTTTAAATTGTATTTAATTAATTAATTTGGAATATTTTCCCATGGTTACATGATTCATGTTCTTTCCCTCCCCTCCTCCTACTTCCTTCCCATAGCCAATGAGCAATTCCACTGGGTTTTACATGTGTCATTGATCAAGATCTATTTCCATATCATTAATATTTGCATTAGGGATATTGTTTAAAGTCTACATCCCCAATCATATCCCCATTGACCCATGTGATCAAGGAGTTGTTTTTCTTCTGTGTTTCTACTCCCACAGGTCTTTCTCCATATGTGGATAGCATTCTTTTTCATAAGTCCCTCAGAATTGTCCTGAATCATTGCATTGCTGCTAGTAGAGAAGTCCATTACATTTGATTGTGCCACAGTGTATCAGTCTCTGTGTTTAATTTTCTTCTGGTTCTGCTCCTTTCACTCTGCATCAATTCCTGGAGGTCATTTCAGTTCACATGGAATTCCTCCAGTTCATTATTCCTTTCAGCACAATAGTATGGAACACATCTTAACACTTAAAAAGAGAACATGAAGGGAATAGGAATTATTATTATTAATAATAATATATGTATATATACATACATTGATCATTTTAAAAGAAATGAAAATAATTATAAGTATAAATGTATTTGATTGCCTTAAGTTCATAAAATTACTTATTTTTAAAAAAACTATAAAAATAACTTCCACAATTCTTCATAAAGCCAGGAGTTATTATAGAGATGAATCTCTTGCTATTATAGAATCATGGAATCTTAACCATGAGATCATTTACAATAGTCTTTGTCAGAGATAAAGATAATGGGACTTTGTGGCAAAGGAAAACACAAGGGTCATTAAGGTCAACATATTCCACAGAATTTTTCTGTCTTGTTGAAAGTACAAAGTATAGCTGGGGGAATTTTTAAGTTCATTGCATTGGTACTTCTATAAGGTCCTGAAATTAGGTTGGGCTTTCAAAGAAATGATACAAAGTGAAAGCAGCTAGTATGTCACTGTGCAAACTGGTCCATAAAAGATAATAAACAGAGAAATTAGATAGAGAAAATATAGATATAGAGTTCAGAATTAATTTGTGAGTGTGACTGAGACCCTCTAAAGAAGCAATCAGGACCCAGGTGTTTCCCTTTTAAGTGTTATCATCCATATTTTCAGGTTACCCTGACTTTAGAAATGGTTTCAAAGTAATCATACTGTTTATCACCCTGAGGTGTGTGTATAAATGCTCCTAGTTGGCAAGATGGCAGCCAGCATATCTGTACATGGGTAAGGAGTGTTAATAGAATGCGATGGAGTGTGATAGAGTGAAAAGACCTCTGTATCTTGGTTTATGTCTTTGATCAGTCATTACTACCTGTGTGACTTTGAGTAAAGTGTTGTGGCTTTAGATTTTTTATCCCTAAAATCAGGGGGTTAGACTTGATAAGTTTTGATTTAAAGATGTGGCCAGAGTCCCTCTCTTTTGACTCTGAGATCCTTCATTCTGAGCTACTCCTAAAAGTTATGAGACTCTGAAAATCTTCAATTGTTAGGCAGGATATTACATAGCCAAAGAATAAACTGTTGGAGTCTGATTATAGATCAAAGCATACCATCTTCTTCATTCTTTCATAAGTTTTTTATTGTCTATGTGATATTTGTCTTCTATCATGACATGAGCAATATGAAAATATGTATTGTATGAAAAGTATTGGTACAACCTGTATAAGCCTATTTGTTGCCTCAGGGATGGGAGAGGGAGGGAGGGAGGAAGAAAAAATGAATCCTAAAATGTCAGAAAATATTGTCAAATATGATCCTACATGTAACTGAAAAAAATTAAAATATTTAGGTAGAATTATAAATTATCTGTTCCAGTTGTATATAGCCTCTTAGTTTTAAATGCAGGGTTATGCAAACCTGTGGGTGCCACTAGTAGGTACAACTCTATTTGTAAGATATTCTGGAGATTTCAAATAATAAGGAATCTCATGTCCCTATTTTTCTTTCATTTTACAAATAAAATCAATATAAATTCTACATGGAAACAAAAAATAAAGCAATAATATATGCAATAATAATCCCACTCAAACTACAGTTTGAATGAATATTAAAGAAATTTGAATAACTAGAATTTAAATGCCTGAATATAACTCTGGGATTCCTAGGATAGATTTCATTTTCTTATGAAAAACTAAACTGAATACCATATTGAGGGTGTTTTTATAATCTCTTTTCTACAAATTAAATCATATTCAGTGACTAGTCAAGGACCTGGCACTATATCAGAATTACATTTATCAATATTAGATTGACAACAATTGAAATGCAAAATTTATTTCTATTTCCACCTAATTTATCATAAAGGTGGAGGGCAGAACTTTTTAAATTGTGGAACCAAGAGAATAACTAAGTGTTAGATGAAGATTCCTGATCCTTCTCTGTGATAGCTTGGGGCTAAACTCATTATTTCTATCAATATCTTGGTAGCAGGGAGACAATGGAGAATAGAAAAGAAAATCTCTCCTCCATTTGTCATTTCTACTTATTGGCTCTGCAATTCTTTCTTACTGAACTGAACATTTCCCAAGAATGTAGAGATATTTCGAATTAAGTTGTCTATCTCTCATTTACATCAAATCCAGTGTGGTTTAATCCACAGTTCCTTATTTCTTAGAAAAGTCTGTTTTCAATCAATTAATCAAAAGCATTTATTTAGTAGTACTCATTGTATGCTAGGTATTGAGAATACAGAAACACAAGTGAAGCAGTCTTTGGCATTAAGAAGCTTACATTCTATGAGAAGAGATAACATGCACAGATATAAATGTGTGCAGAATGAAAACTACATAACTTTGATGGGGAGACAATAGTGGCTAGAATCATTGAGATACAGGAGGAACAGAGATAATCTGATGGGGATAAAATAATGGGAAATGATAATAGGAAAAATTATATTTTTATTTTTTTAGTATTTTGTGTCACTAGAGCATTACTAGTCACAGGGTACTTGGTACCTTTCCTTTGAAGTTCATACCTGTAAGCATTCATTCTGTGAACTTCAGTGAGTCAGTTCTTCAAACATTAGGGAACAGAATGCTAAATTGGGTCAAAAAAGTGAGGGCTTGGTGTCTAAGACTCAAGTCCTGTGATGAGTTCAAAAGGTGAAAGAAACTTCTCTTTCTGTGTACTGTCTGTCCTTCACTCCTGAAAATGCAATCCCTGCTTATCTCTGCCTCTTGTAATCCCTGGTTTACTTTTCAACTTGTATCATATTCTGCCTAAGGCCTCTTCTTCTTCTGTCTGCTATTATTGCCTTTACCTGAAAGGTTGTCTTATATCTACTTTGTATATATTTTGTATATTCATTCTTATATAGGTGAATTTTCCCTCCCTTGTGGGACTGCTTTTTTTTAAAATTTTTGTCTGTATGCCCAGGGTTTGGCATATAGCAGGTGTTCAATAAGTGTTTGTTTATTGGTTGATTGAATCTAGGAGGTAAAAGTCAAAGCATGTGAGCTTTGAAATACTGTAGTGAATTTGGCAAAATAGCTGTAGATACAAGCAGCTTCACCAATAATGTCAGAGTTGAACTAGAGACAGAGTCTTTGTTGTTTCAAGGAACATACAGTATTAGGAAGTTTCTTTCCAATTCACTTTAATTTTTAAAAATTAGATTAAATTAAAATTGTAATTGTAATTTTTATTATTTAATTAAATCATTTAATAGTTTATTATTACATATAATATATAATAATAAATATTTAATTAATTCATTGACATATAAAATATACAATAGCAATTAAATTGTTTAATTTAATAAAATAATACATTTTAAATTAAATTTTTAAAAATTAAATTAAAATATTTATTAAGTACTTATTATGATCTATACTATGTGGTAGGCTTGGGACATGATGACAAAACATGTCTCTTCCCTCAAAGAGCTTAAGTTCTGATGTAGGATGCGACTCATACATATATAAGAAAATACAAGGTAATATGAGTAGGGGCAGAGCCTCAAAAACTGGGATAGAGAAATGCTTCATGTAGGGGGTGATGGCATCTGAAATGATCCTTGAAAGAAACCACAGAAACTTTGAGGATGAGATGAGATAAGAGTTCAATCCAGGTATGGAAATGGAAGATGGAATTTTGAGTTCAGGGCAAAACTTTTAATTCAATTTGTTTGGAATAGTCACTGCATGAAGGGGAGAAAAAATATATAGGAAAAAATCTGGAAAAATGTTGGAGCCAGATTGTGGAGGATTTTAAATTGCAAAGTCTGAGGAGTTTGTATTTTATTCAGTGGTATGCAGAGCCATCTTAAACTGGTTCTCAAAATATTAAACTTTCAATGTGAATATTTACATTTTGGAAAGAGGCAAGATAGAGAAGAGGTTTTAATGCCAATAGGAATTTAGATTTCATTCTAAAGAGGCTAGAGAAGGCTGATCTCTCCAGTAAATTGTAGACCTGCATCTCCTACTTTTTCAGCCTTATTTCTCACCACTCTATACTAGAAGTATCAAACACACCTCTTGCACTTAACCAGATTAAAATATAATTAAGACATATTAAGATAATAAAATACAAAAGAACATAGATAATGTTAATCTGTGGTTTTCTAAGTAATAGCTGTTGGGAACAATCTTTACCTATGATTTACTGGCCTTATTTCTATTTGAGTTTTATACCACTGCTCTCACCCTTTGTTCTCTGCATCAGTCAAAGTAGAGCCCATATACTCTGTCCCATACACGCCTTATATTCTCCCACCTTCATGCCTTTACTCACACTAATTGCCCATTTCCAAAATATCTTGTTGAAGCATATGCATTCTGTATGATACAGTATTGAAATGCCACAATGGTCTGCCCATATTGACACAAACTACATTTCCATTGCCCTTTGGATTATCCTCAAATTCAACCCTCTTTCAATAGAATTTTAATAAAGGAGTAAGCTGAAGCAGATCTCTGAGCAAACCTCAGAGAGCATGCTATCTCTCAAAATATGGATCAATCACTTGCCCCCATTCATGTCAAAGACATCAAGTGGGAAGTTCCCCTTTTATAGGATTTTGAAGACTACAAAATAAAAAATGGAAGTTTGGTAATGGGGGCTAACAAAGGCCCCCACTTCTTCTCTCATGAGATTAAGATATGTTCATTTTGGAAATCTAGTGCAAAATAGTGGCCCAAACTTTTGGACAGCAAACCAGACATCCTTGAAGGATAGCTTGGTGGCACAGAGATATCAGGTCAACTCCCTTGTGTTTACAGGCATTCTCCAAGATCAGCAAAAATTCCTTGAGGCAAGAATCGATTAGTGATTAGCAGGAGAGATGGATTTCTAACTGAAACCCGTTACAGACTAACTGAATTCTGAATTAAATTCAGAGGCAAAGAACCATGACTTAAGCTCTTACAGGACAAAAGCGGTTATTGGACAAATTCAATTATTTGTAAATAAAATCAATAAAAATGATATAGGATCAATTCTAATATTCTCAATCCTTAGAGACTGTTATACCATGACTTATAGTTATGCTGTCTCTAACCATGCTCTTGTCTCCTTGCCCTAAATAATACAGATTGGCAATCACTCACCTGGAGTCCTTTTGTAAATGCTTATCAGGAGTATGGCAATTTGAGATGACCAAGTGTCCTAAGAAATTATATTTCTTTTTACATTTCTTCACACAATAAAACCAATCTAGCCCCATTATTGGCCTTCCATAGGACACCTATGAGGCATCCTTCCACTGAGCTATATTTTCCTTTTATCTTCTAGTTTGATTTACAGTGAGAATGTCAATATTGGTGTGATTCAGTTTCTATAGTGATTTTTCATTTGTTGGTCACTGTGCAACAGTCTCATATTTACAACAGCAAAAGCTAAGTTCATGTTTACAAATGGTCTGAAATATGTATAATTGTTAACACTATCTATTTACTCCCTTCTCCCTGCTGTCATTACAGAATTAAAAGTAGGATACATAGGATTAAAGGTTATTATACATTTTACTTTATTTCATACATTACATTGGCTAAGAATTCATCACCAAGTGACTAGGCTATTAGTCATGAACCAGTGTGTGTTTAGCAATGTTGTTACTTAGAAAGTAGCTCGAATCAGTTGTGGCACTGTTTTCAAAGCCATTCAAGAATGATAGCTCTTGCAGATGATATGATGGTATATGTATAAAATCCTAAAATGCAACTAAGAAGTTCAATAGCAATAATCTTAACAAAGTAGCAGGATATAAAATAAACCCACAGAAATCATCATCATTTCTATATATCTCAATGAAAGACCTGCAAGAAGAGAAAGAGAAAATATCATTTAAAATAATCACCTACTGAATAAAATACTGTAAGTATACCTGCAAAAACAAATCTAGGAATCATATTAATATAATTATAAAACATTTTTATACAAATAAAGTAAGAATTAAATAATTGGAGAAATATCAATTGTTTGTGGGTGAGCACATGATATATAATGTATATAATTAACTAATTATATACAAAGTTATATCATATGTAATCGAAATGACAACTTTAACTAAACTAATCTATTTATTCAATGTCATCCCAAATAAATGAACAAAAATATTTTATTGAGCCTAGAAGAAATAACAAAATTCATTTGGCAGAACAAAAGGTAAATATTATCAAAAGAATTATTGGGGGAAGAGGTGGAAGATAAAACAAGGAGGTATAGCAATACCAGATTTGAAACTGTATTATAAAACAGTAATTATCTAAACAATCTGGTACTGGCTAAGAAATAGAATGGTAGGTCAGGGGAACAAAACAGACATACAACAAAGAGTAAAACACTACAGTAACTTTTTATTTGCCAAATGTAAAAAATCCAAGTTTTGGGGATAAGAATTCACTATTTGTTAAAAATTGATGGGAAAATTGGACGAAGTTTGGCAGGAACTAGGTCTAGACCAATATTTTACACCATTTACTAAGATAAACCAAAATGAATACATGACAGACATATAGAGAGATGCCATAATTAAATTAGGACAGAGAATATATTGCCTATCAGGTTTATAGATAGGGGGAATTTACGAATAATCAAGAGGTTGAGAGCATTGTGCGATATAAAATGGATAATTTTGATTTCATTAAATTAAAAAGGTTTTGTACAAATAAAACTAATGTAGCCAAGATAATAAGGAAAGCAGAAAATTGTGGGATTGGGGGTGGATTTATGGACAGTATCTTAGATACGGATCTCATATCTAAAACATTTAGAGAACTTTGTTGAATTTATAAAAATATGGGTCATCCCCCAGTTTACAAATGGCCAAAAGATATCCATAGTCAGTTTTTGGATAAAGAAATCAAAGCAATATTTAGTCATATTGAAAATGCTAAGTACTGATTAGAAAAATGAAAATCAAAACAATTCTGAGATATCACATCTTACCTGTCAGATTGACTAAAATGAAAAAGAGAAAAATGACAAATATTAGGAGAGATATAAAAAAAAGAAGATACTAATATATTCTTAGTGGAACTGTGAACTGTTCCAACTATTTTGGAGAACAACCTGGAATTACATCTTGAGAGTTTTAAAACTGTAGATGCCCCGAGACTCAGAAAACACCACAATTAGGCCTGAATCCTAAGGTGATTAATGAAAAGGGAGAAGAACATATGTTCTAAAAGATTTATAGCAGTCCTGTTTATAGCGGCAAAGAATAGGAAATTGAGGGAATATTCATCAATTGGGGAATGACTGAACAAGTCATGGCATATGGTTGTAATGGAATTCTACTGTGCCATAAGAAATGATGAGCAGGTGAATTTTTTTAAAATGGAAAGACCTATGTAAAATTATGAAATGTGAAACAAACAGAACCAAGAAAATATTTTATATAGCTACATAATAAATGTTTAAAAAATAACTTGTAACTCTAGGTAGCTTGGTAGACAGCTAGAAAGCCAGCTAGGAGATGGTAAAGTCCTGGGTTATAATTGAATCTCAGACATTTTCTAATTTTATGACCTTGGACAAGTCACTTAACCCCAATTGACTAGCTCTTATTGCTCTTCTTTCTTGAAACTGATACTTAATATAAATTCTAAGACAGAAGGTAAGGTTTGTTTGTTTGTTTCTTTAAAGAATAACTCATAAATGTCCAACTGCAAAGAAAGAACTGATAAATAGAAACATTAAAATCAGAGTTTATATATATATATATATATATGTATATATATATTTTTTTCAAACAATGGCTTCTCTAGTGTGGGGAGGGGAAGGAGGGATACACCTGGGAACTGATGTAATCAACAAACAAATTAATTAATTTCAAAAAGAATTATAGATCTTGTAAGAGGTTGGGATCCACTGATATAGTCCTTGAGAATCCAAAGCCAACTTTATACCTTGATTGGATATTAAGGTAGGACAATTGAAGATGCTTTAAAGTTGCCAAATTATCTCAGTTCTCTTCTTTCAAGTACTGCAACTTCTTTTTTATATACTTTTATATATACAGAAAGAGTCTTGGATTCAAGAAGACCTAAATTTGAATGCCAGTTCTGTTATTTACTAGCTAGGTGACTATTTGCTATATTTCTTTTTGTTTCAGTTTCTTCATCTGGAAAAGAGAGATAATAATCCCTATATATCCCAGACGGTTGTTCTGAAGAAATTATTTTCTAAACCTTAGTGCAATGTATAAATGAGGTGTTATTCCAAGACTAAGTCATAGAGATAATATCTACCTACTATGGATTGAGAATTGTTATTAAGAAATATTGTCATTCTTTTAGTAGTTCTACCATTATATTATGGTATTAAATTAAAATAAATGATAGTCAATCCCCAAGCACAACAAAAAAATCTGGTTCATTTAGTTTTCATAATAATGAATATAAAAACTGACATTATATTGTTCTTATATCACTCTTTATAAGAACGACAACAATAAAATGAATAGAAACAAATTTTTTGCTCAACAACTATTTGAAAAAATGATGATTTATAAGTGTAATGAAATATTGTATAACAATAATAATAGCTAGACTTTACATGGCATTTAAAATTTTTCCAGGTGTTTTACAAATATAATCTCATTTTATAATAGAATAATAAGAAATAACAAATATTATCCCAGGGGTAAAAGGGCAATATTGGAAGGGAGCGGCTTGTGGCATAATAATATCACTTTGACAGTTAGACTAGGTTGATTAAAAAGGGAAAAACTTTAGGCAGGGAGATTAATTAGAAAGCTTCTGCAATAGTCCAAGCAGAAGTGGCAAACTCACAGACTGATGGCCTGCAAAACTCCTAGTAGTCTGAGTACATTAAAATGCTTAACAAAATAAATAAAAATAAAATTCAACACAGATAATGTTAGTTTGTTATTTCCCAAGCCAACATGTGGCCCATAGGGATCTGCAGTTACTTCAGTTTGACATCATTTGTGTAGAGAACCTAAAAGAGGGTGGTAACTTTGAGAATGGAGAGAAGGAAATGGCTATGAGAGACACAGTAGAAGTAAAAAGATCAGATTTAGTGAGTAATTGGCCACCTTCTGTGAGAAAAAATAATCTGAAAATGACTTCAAAGTTTTGAACCTGAATAATTGAAAGGATGATGGTACTCTCAATAGAAATAGAGAAGTTAGGAAGAAAGTAGATAGTATTTTTGGGGGAGAAGATGAATTTGGTTTTGGACAAGACATCTAGAGGATATTCATATGGAGATGTCCAATAATCATCAGCTGATGCAAGACTAAACTTTATTTAAATCCATGGTAGATAATGACATCACCAACAAAACAGATGTAGAAAAGAGAGAATTAAAGTACTCTTAGGGTACTCTCAGGCAAAGGATGAATGAAGGCTACTTATCTAGATGAAGATGTATCAGAGGAGGCTAAGAAGGTGTGGACAAACAGGGAGGATAAATGGCACAAACATCCAATAAAATCAAATCCTAAAGAGAAGTCAAGAGGGTCTAAGACTGAGAATATTGATAAGTGTTATAAACCAAAAGGGGGGACCTAAGGAGATATAGATATACAGTGATGTGACTGTATCTATCTGTATTCCCCTAGATGCAGATGATGGAGGAACACCAACTCTGATCACCCTTGATAATTGTTATCATTTCCCCTTTTCTCTAACAGTTGCCCAAGGAGGACCCCCAAGACGTTAGATGGATGAGTAACCTTTCCAGGTCCAACCTGGGGTTGGATAAATTAATATAGGGCTTTGATTTGCCTTGCATCACATTTGATATCTGACTGCTTTGACTCCCTCCCCAAGGGTTGTGATATAAAGACCACTCAGGAAGGTACTTGTTAAATTCACTTTATCTATAATCAGGGAAAGGGTAAACAGGAAAAGGATTGGGGATGGGAGACCCTATCAATCTATTATCTATGCCTAGTTGACAATCAGGACTGGAGGCTGTTGATCTAGTAGAAGCTGGAGCTTTATTCTCTCCACTGCCTCTGGCCCAGCCTGGCCACAGCCAAGCCAGAGAATAGGAAATGCTATTGATGCAGCTGTGTTGGTGATCTTATTCTCTCAGCTTTCTCACTACCAGTGTTTGGCGATGTACTAGCTCTCACAGTCTTTCAGGAAATATTCAGATTCTTCTTACCCTCTTCTTCATAGACCTCCCTGCCTCCCTTCATCACCCACTCAGAGATTTCCCAGTCCAGAGACTCCTGTCCAGAGACTTCCAGAGCCCAGAGAGACTTCTTCCAAGTGGCTGTCAGGGGTATTTATACTTGTGGGGCCAACCGATGTTTGCCCCTGGCTCACAGCACCTGGGAACATTCCACGTCTTCCAACTGCCTTTCTGTCATTCAAGGTGACATCCATCATTTCCCAGATTATGAATACAACATAAGGCTGGACCAGATTATCTCCGAACTAGAATTCAGGCAAGAAAATATGAAAAGATACATTAAGATGATGCATGTCTAAAAATCATTTAGTGATTAATTCCAAAATTTTTCTGAGAGCAAAACGTGCTGGGCATTGGGTAGGATAAAATTTACTTCTATGTCACTTTTTATCCATTAGCATTGATCCTTATTTTAATGAATGAATCTATCCATGATGCTTAAACATCTCAGTGACTGAAGGATAGACAAAAAGAGATAGAAAGACGACAGATTGGTGTCATTATTCTCTGAATCCCTTAGGTTGACAGATCCTATGGTTGCATGTGCATCTGAATGTATAGGGATAACTGAATATTTTTATAGATTTTTGTCCCTTAGTCAATAGTAAATAATCATTTATTAAGTGTCTTTTGTGTGCCAGATATTGATGAATGCTGGGAATACAAACAAAAGTGGGGGGTGGAATCACTGCCCTCAAAGACCTCGCAGTCTAATGGAGGAGATAAGCAAAATACCATATATTAGAACAAGCTACATAAAAATAAAAAGCAAATAATTAACAAGGGTTATTAGATATAGAATATATACCTAATATATCTAATATAAATATAGAATTAATTATTGAGAATGGCTTAGATTTTTAGATGGGAATTGGTAAATTAGGAAAGTTGAGGTAGAGATGAGGAAATGGAGTATGCTAGAAATGTGGGATAGCCAGAGAAAATAATCCCTTTTACTAACCAATATCAACTAAAATTTCTTTGGACCCCATGGAAAATTATTATATTAAAGGCAGGATAGCTTTGTTATGGGGAATTCAAAATGTATTCTACAGAAATCTCTCTACATTGACTGTTAAATTATGCAGAATAAATAAAATGAGCCCAGGATAATGTAGCTAACTATATTAACCATTTCTTTCACATGAGAATTGTCAAAAGCAGCCCTGAATAATAAAGATTTGTCTTTCTAATGAAAGATGAATTTTAAATTTCGGGTAAAGTAATAAAGCACTTACTCTATTCCCTGAATACTAATCTCATTTCAAAGATGCACAAAACATATGAATCTGTCCTACTTCCTCCACTTTAGATAAGAGCAGTGCAATTCATCATGAACCTTTTCAGCACTTCTAGACTTCGTGAATATCCCTGCCATTCAAAAAGGGTGATCAACTTATGCAAGAGGGACATGGGAAGTAGATTCTTATTAACAAACGTCCCTGCTCAATCTCCAAAGGAAGCTTCAAAATTGCTTTCTGAATGATAAAGTGGATTAGCCAAATCGAGTACTGCAGTTAATCTCAGAGTATGACACAATTCTTCCGAAGTGCTATCTCTGAAAATAAAATTGGAAAGTCTCCGCTTCATTAGAATTTGATCTTTGTCCACTCATTCACTCTCATCCTGAAACAGGAGTTCCAAATAGAGATGAAGCATATGGCATGATGTCAGTGTACTCCATGGCTATAAAATTGTTCATTTGTATCATGTCCATGCTCCTGTCATTACAGTGACTCATTCTGTAGAAAGTAAGGAAGTTCTGCATGTCACTGTTTAACAGTACTAAACACAAAGGTCTCACTAATGCCTTTGTAAACTTTGAAGAACCACTGGACTGGGACCACAGGGCTTTGGTACTATAATTATGTCCTGTTTTGTAACATTCTCTAGTTAGGTATGCAGTTTGGAGGGTTCAATCCCAAGGAGTCTGCCTTTAATGTGAGGAAGTTAGACTTCTTTTTCTCACACTCTTTGCCTCATTAAGTCTTCCATTCCAACAATTCAGAGACAATTTTAATGGTAGTAAATTAGATGATGGTTCATATCTAGGGACTCCCGACAAAAGAGGGGAGGGAGTAAAACAAGTAGTCCATGTACAATATGAATTGGTTACTTTATTCTTATGTATCCCAATGTGCACAAATGCTAAACATAAACTCACAGGAATGCATTAAAAGGATAGAATTCAGTACAAAGTACAGCTATGGCACAGATTGCTGTCCTCCTCTCAGCTGACTAATCCATTCTAACCTGAACTCATCACAGCAGGTCCAGGGATCCTAGAGTGGATAGTCTACATCACCATGAGTCACAATTCTGTCTCAGGATCCTTAATGTAATAATCCTGGTGCATGAGAGGAAAGTAGGAGCTGATATACCACTTGCTACTATAGCTCCTGAGCCCCCACTGGTGTACTTATTAGCAAAAAATTCATCATTGCTGATCTTAGAAAATTTATTAATCAAAAAACCAAAAGTGATAAGAATAATATTTATTCAATAGAAGGTAAAACAGGAATAAACAAACACCATAATAATTCAATAGAAAATAAAAACAGGAATAATCAAAACATCACACTCCATTCATAGACTTGAATCACACTCCCTACCAATGCACATAATGCTCAAGGAGAATAGTATATATACATACATACACATATATGTATATATACATACATACACACACATATATGTATATATATATATGCAATAGGAAGGCACATGAATAGAAAAACCCAAATGGTTTGGACAACTAATGACTTTAGACTAGAAAGTTTGATGATTTTGGTCCTTTCAGGAAGAATCTACACCAAAAAAGCCACTTCTTTGTTATCTGTTCCCTCAATGACCCTCACCATTCTTCAGCTAGGTAAATAAAGCTTGTTTTCTTTTGCTTCTGAGCCTATAAAGCACTGACAAGCTCTCTTTAATCCCAGTCAATTTTAATATGGCACTGAGAGAAAATGTTACACTTTCAGTATCAAGTAGTTCTACTAAGGCAGAGAATTGTCAAGATCTCTGTATTTGCAAATAGTTGGGGATTCAGATTTGTCCAACCAGCTCCAAGTTTTTTTCCTCACAGCAAAGCATAGCTCACATTAAAACAAATACAGAAGCTACTTTTCCTTTTCTATTTCTCCCTCTAAAATGAGAGAGAGCTATGGAAGGCTATACAAACACTCCTTATGAGGTTTCCTTTCTCTCACATTGTCTATTGAAGTTTCTTAAAGAACAATGAGCACCAATAGCTCTTTGAATAGCAACAGAATTTAACTCTCAATTCCATGCCCTGCTTCAGAATTTATACAAGTAATAATAAATAATGATAAATAAAAATCAAGTAATGCCTCTCTTCCAATCAACAAGTTCCTAGCAAAGTATTTGAAGAAGTTGTCTTACATGGAAGTCTTCTTTGTCTTCTGCCTTGGGCTTTTTGTGACTTCTCCTATGCTCAATTTACTTTCCTGCTTCTTTTTCCTGTTTTTTTCCTATATCTTTTTCTTAAAGCTTCTTTTCTATCTTCTAAAATTTCCCAGTATCTCAAATTAGAGAATCCTGATGTTCAATGAGTCACCTTTACTTTATGAAGTTAAAATTGGAAATTCATCTTTCTGCCAAATATGAATCTGACATATAATAATATATTATATATTTACATATGTATATATGTGCACATTGTATTATATGTAATATATACATGAGAGCTTCTATTAGTTAATAATTTTGTCATATAACCTTAAAACCTCTCAAAACAGTCATATGAAAATGAGTTTATGAACCACTATGTCCTATAGCCATTGTTACCTCATTCACTGCTCTGTCTTCAATCATTAAAATAAAAAGGCAGTTCTACATTTGGTCCTCAGAACAATCTGTCTCTCTTCAAAATTTTTATCTCAGAGGTTGTTTCTTCTCAAGTTGATTTTATCAGTTTTCATTACACAAATGTTCCTTTTTCTGCCACTTTCAGCAACCAAACTGTTCATATTCAGAAATTTACTAGTAATTTAACAAATAATTCTTGGGTAAAATTTTATAAGAGGCTGATGATTAAGGCTCATCAGAACATAAAGCAGTGGGCGAGGCTGCAAATTAGGCATTTGACCTAAATTGGACACTATCCAAAACCTCTGGTATTTGTCTGCTGTTTAAAAGATCAGGCTTGAGGCAGGCCCTTTGTAAGAAGGCAAAATCTCTTATGTAGAAACTTCCCCACTCATCAGCTTTCTTCTACATCTGCCACAACCAGCTGCATCTTTCAGGAGCCTTAGGATTTCCAGACCTCTTGAACTTCTAGCTCATCTCCAGTCTTAGAGATTGATGCTTAATCCCTTAATTAAAATATAAATCTAAAAATGCAGCCATAAGATAGGCACAAGCTCACTTAGATAAATCCATTCACCATGGAAGTGGCAGTAGACATAGTGGAAAGAACATAGCCCTTCCTTCTGTGACCCTTTACAAACTCTATAGAGACAAATTGCAAGATTCTTCTCTTAGGATAATCACAACCAAAAAGAAATCTTTTTGGTTGTGATTATCCTAAGAGATATCTTTCTCCTAGAAGATGCTGCTCCTGTCCACCATTGAAGATAGAGGTGGTAAGAACCAGAGGACCAATAAGAATTTGTCCATCATTCTAAAATGCTGTCATTTCAGGGAGGGACTCCCACATGACCAATAATAGCCAAAAATATTTGCATCCCCAAAAGGTCCAGTCAATGCCTTACTATGTCTTTGGAGTCTCCCAAATTTCCAAGGATGATCTGAGCACATGGCCTCTGGAATTACCCCTACAGGACAATTCATCTTCTTTTATGTCATGGAGGACGGCTGTATTAGTGGAGCAATAAGTTAGTTACTTCATTTCTCTGGATCTCACTTTCCTCATTTTCAAATGAGAGCATTGGAAAAAAGAGATAAAATGTCTCCTCTGGGCTAAATGGCACCGTGGATAGAGTGCTGGCCCTAAAGTCAAGAAGATATGAGTTCAAATCCCACCTCAGACTTACTACCTGTGCAAATCATTGAATTCGACCTCAGTTTTCTCATCTGTAAAATGATCTGGAGAAAGAAATGGCAAACCATTCCAGTACCTTTATCAAAAAAATCCCCCAAATTGGAGTCAGGAAGAATTAGATGTGGCTGAAAGAATTGAACAAACATAAATGTCCCTTTTTTAAAATTTCTACTCCTATAAACTATGAAAATTGAAATATTGGTGTTAAAGTTAAGTAAAACTTAACTTAAAAGTTAATCTGACAGAAATTTAACAAAATGTGTAATTTTGGTTGGCTAAAAAGTAGTTAGGCACCAGTGACAAGGCATTCACATAATTAAAAACAATTACTATTTTTTCCTACAACCAAATCAAGCATTTCTCTAGTCAGCTGAGGAAAGACAGTAAGATGGAAGTGAGGAGGTGAGAAATTAAAGTGCAGCCTACACTCTTTCTCCTACCAGTTCTGATTTCAAAGAAGGGAGATGACCCAACTAAAGACAAGATAATCTTAGGATCCCAGTATCTACCCTGTACCAATATCTAGGAATGAACAATATTCCACTGAAGGTGGAGAAATATCCCAGAAGTCTAGACATTGAGTTCTCATAATTTAGTTAATCAGGAAGGAAAAAGCTCAGGAGTAAGCTGATTCTATGACTAACCAGGATAAGAAAAGATGACTGGTGATGTTTGTCCAATAAAACAAGGAGCAAGAAGTCTATGAAGGACTTTTGGCCCCTACAAATGGCTTAAGGACAGACGACTAAACCAAAAAGCTCACCCTCCAAACAGCTTTGTTTTCAATATCATGTCACAATAAATCAAACAAATTACTTTCCTAATAAATAGCACAGAAGGAAGAGCAGTTTTGATGAATGGTGACAGGAAGCAATTCTTGGATGGGCAGCACCAGATACTCCTAGGGAGCCGGCCACTGCTGGGACAATCTTAGAGAGCTCCTGGAAGTGAGGCAGGAAGGGAGCCATAAGGAGATGGCAGAGAACACTAAGCAAAGGAATAATGACAACAATAACAAAATCTAGCTGCTTCGAAACTATGTCTTATCTTCTACCCTTCCAACAATCAAAGACATTCACTCTTGTAAGATCCTTCTTCCTTCCTTTACACTTCCCTTCTTTCCTTTTCAGAGCTGTAAATCAAGACACAGGCATGTACAGTGAATTGGTTCTGTGAAGATGGTTCTGAAAAGACTGACTGCAGTACAGACAGAAGTTACGAGGGGCCTGGACATATTTTATGTCTTGCATGGTTGTACAGAAATCTAACTTACATGAACTATCTTATGAAGATTTCTGAAGTCATAGCACCAAAAATCAATAATTCATTTGGTATCATTAGCTAGAGAGTTAGAGAGATAAAGATAGGAATAGGTCATTCTGCTCTGAAAATTCAAAATTCCCAGTTATCTATCATGTCAGAAAGAATTCATTGATATGCTTGATCTTTGCTGCCCACTCCATCTTATATTAATAGGAAAGACTTTCATAAAAGAAATCTGACATCTTTTTAAAATATATATTTTTTAATTTTGTTAAATATTTTCCAATTATATTTATACATTCTTAAAAAATTCATATGAATTTGAGTTTAAAATTCTCTCTCTTATATCTTCTTCCCCATCCACTGAGAAGGCAAGTAATATATCAATTATATATGTTAAGTCATGTAAAACATTTCCATATTAGTCACCTTGCAAAAACACAAAAAGCAAGAAAAATCAAAAACTTAAAAATTATGCGTCAATTGGTGCTCAAAAGTTCATCATTTCTGTCTCTAGAGGTGGATAGCATTTTCCATCACAAGTGATCCAGAATTGTCTTAGATCATTGTCTTAATTAAAGAAGCTAAGTCTTTCACAGTTGATCATAATTATAATATGCTATTACTGTGTAAAATATTCTCCTCTATCTGCTCACTTCATTTTGCATCAGTTCATATGTCTTCTTGAATTTTCTGAAATCATCCTGCTCATCATTTCTATTTTTTTATGTTCTAGACACTGTACTAAATGTCTTACTTTATTAATTATTAGGTCATTCTATCCTCACACCAACCTTGAGAGGTTGATGCTATTGCTATCCTCATTTGTTTTGTTTTTGTTCGGTTGTTTTTAGTCATGTCTGACTCTTTATAACCTTATTTGGGTGGTTGTTGGCAAAGATACTGGAGTGGTTTGCCATTTCCTTCTCCAGCTCATTTCATAGATGAGGAAACTGAGACAAACAGGGTTCAGTGACTTGCCTAGGTTCACATAGCGGGGAAGTATCTGAATGCTTTCTGTTGTGTCTGATTCCTCATGACCCCATTTGAGTTTGTTGGCAAAGATCCTGGTGTGGTTTACCATCTGCTCATCGTTTCTTATAGCATAATAATATTCTATAACAATCATATGTTACACCTTATTCAGTTATTCCCCAATTTATAGAAATTACTTCAATTTTTAATTCTTTTCCACTACAAAAAAGCTACTGTAATTTTTTTTGTACAAATAGGCCCTTTTACTTTTTCTTTAATCTCTATGGGATACAGACTTAGCAGTGGTATTGCTAGGTCAAAGGGTATGAACGGTTTTACAGTCCTTTTGGGCATGGTTCCAACCTGAGGACTCTAACATCCACAATGAAGGCCTGACATTTAGGGAATAGAAAATTGATTAATATATGGTCTATGCTCTCAGGCAGCTTATAATATATTTTGGAAACCTGACATATACCTAATAGATAAATATCCATATAGCATGGACTAAATGTGAAATGAGTGATATAAATTAGTACCATCCAAATTCTTTTGATTATATCCTACTATCTGAAAAAGTAAATAAAATTGACTATATGTCTCTAATATGTGTACATTTATAAATTATATGTGCTAATATATTATTTATTATAGAGAATATACCAATATATAAAAAGTATGAGGAAGATAATATTAAAATTTAATTTAAAAAATTTAATGGTATGAATTCTTTTGTTCTCACAAAAATATTATTGGAAACATTTTGATGAGAGCAGTATGATTGAATATACTTCAATATTTTAAAAATCTTTGGGGCTTTGGGTAGACTTCCAAATAATAATTGGTACTATAAATTAATTAATTTAGCTAACCAAGAAGGTGATTTTTTTGTGTGTGGACATACTACAAAAATAAACATTTTGATAAACAGTGAACAAAAAGATTTTCAACAGGAGTCAAGTTTCTCTGTGCTTAGAACAGTGCTTAGTACATAGTGGATGCTTAATAAATGTTTACTGATTATGTGTAGATATCTACCACATACAATGCAAAAACAAAAAGCAAAAATGAATTATTTCTTATTTCAGTCAAACAGAAAATCTTCAGTATAAATATTTTTTTTTCCAGCCTGGCTTTGCCTAACAAAAGGTAAAACATCTTAACTTCTGCTTCATGATTAGATAATTTGGTTGTATTTTTGCCCACATGTGAAGAAAGGCAAAAAGCTTTTTCTAGAATTTGAAGTATGAGGAGGATAATGTGACAAAGTAAGTTGGGAATGTGAAGCATTATGAATGGTAAACAGAAGAACTTATGTTTGATGCCCAAGAGAATAGGGAATTACTGAAATGTATTGAATACTGGAATAACATGGTCAAATCCATGATTCAGGAAAATCATTTTAGAAGGTATACGAAGGATGGATTAGAGAAGGGACAGAGGTTGAAGGTAGGGAGACCAATGCTGTGAGGCCTGAACTAGCATGGTGACTATGTAAGGGAAATGTAAGGACACATGTAAGAGGTTCTTTGGAAAGAGACACATCAAGATTTGACAACTGCTTGGGATGAGTTGGGGTTGGGGAAGGAAATTGAGGAGTTGAATATGACACCCAGGCAACCAGTCTAAATGATTGAGAAAATGGTGGTGCTTGGAGAGAAACAAGGAATTTAAGAAGATTTGGGGAAAGATAATGTAATAACTGCAATACAGATTCCATCTTACCCATGCCTACTCATCCTGAGACTCACTCTGCCCTACCGCAAAACAAAAGCGGGGATTGTGAAGGTTCTCTGTTTCAGAAAGATCACTGCTCCAAAGGGTGATGTGGTAGCTACCAGATGATATAGGGGGCAGAGGATTAGTATGCAAGGGAGCTTGGAATTTTCTTCATAGTATCTACACAGATATTGGGCAGGACAACCAGATTAGTGTTGTTATTACTGTCCTAAGTGGTAATCCTGGTAAAGAAGCAGGGGAGTATTGTGTTATAATGGCTGGAGGTTAAGCATGTCTGGTTTGTAGACAAGTCATCTTCCTGCCTTCCTATTGGTTGATCACACATGCAATGGGGTCCTTGCTAGAGGTCCCCACTTTGAAGACTGGTGATATAGACAAAAAGTGGAGAAATGAAGAGAAATAATGTTATAGAAGGAGGAAATATATAAGAGTCTTTAATTGTCCTTAAAATTCAAAGTTTTATTTGTAAGATTCCAGAAGGCAATAAAATAAAATAAAATAAAATAAAATGAACATCATATACTTTTGTTCCTCTAGTCTAAACTACCCTTTAAAGTGAAGAAATATTTTTGAGCTGCTTTGGGAGCCATCTGTGAAGACAAACTGGTGATGCTTTGTCCCTTTGGGATTCATATAGAAGGATTTTTTTTGTTGTACTGTACCAAGAATAGTATGAGGCATTGCTTTATTTCCTTTACTGATGATTCTCCCCTGGTTAAATAAATATTACTCACTACTTCTTGGCTTCCCTTTTCTTCTATACTAGCACCTACCTTCTCCTTTTCTATTCTATTTCTTTGCAACAGAAGTATGGTTTGCCTTTTGGAAATCAAATGTGTTCATATTTTCCTTTGTTTATAGATACTCATTGTGTTGACTGTGAATGCTGAATTATCTATTTTTGGCACTGCATCCCAGGGTTCTGGTCCTTTGTATCCATTAACTCATAATGCTTTCAGATTTTAGTATAAGAAAACTAAAAGATTGGAGACAAGAAGCATTGCTGAAGTTTGTTAATGGAGTCTGAGAATCATCCTTAGAATTATCTAATGAATGTTTTTGCTCATCGCTTTGGCAGTTGAAAAGCACAGTAAGCAAAAAAATGGGACTCAAATTAAATCCTATATTTTTCTGACAGAGTCCTCTATACATTTACCTAGGGAAGACATAAATATTTGATAACTAACAACACTAAAAAATCAATGGGGCAGCAAATTGTCAAAAATAGGAACAGGTAGAAATGATCCTTGTAGAGGGATTCTGGAAAGGAAGCTATATTAACGTACCATTGATGGAACTGTGAACTGGTCCAAAGTTTCTGGAAACAATATAGAATTACATGAGAATAATAACTAAAACTTTCATACTCTTTGACCCATAAGCCTACCAATGGGCATATACTTCAAGGAAGTCAATGAGAGAAACAGAAGTCCGAGATAGAATAATAGCTAGCATTTAAGCAAATATATTCACAGCAGGCCTCTTTGTGGTAGCAAAAGAAAAAATAACAAATGGAAACCAAGTGGATGCCTATTAGTTGGCAAATGTTTGAACAAATTGTGGTAGGTGAATTGCTGGAAAATCACTTGACATAAGAAACAACAAGGATAAGTCATTCTGAGGCACATGCTAAGTCATGTGATGGAATGATTCAGAGCAATAAAAGCAATTTAAGAGACCAATATACACTGTGACTACAATAATTCAAAAATTAGACATCATCAAAAGGTAGCCTAGCTTCCGGGTTAAGATGGCGGCAGAGTAAAAAGCAGCTCTTAACCTCTCCTGACTAAAACACACAAGACTCCCGAAGGGGATATAAAAACAAGTCCAGACAAATGAAGGAACCCCACAACAGGGTGCAGTGTGGAAGGTACGTGGAATCGGGACATTTACATGCTATAAAGGGGTGAAACAGCTCTCACTAAATCGTGGGCTGAGCAACCACCCCACCCCCAACCCCTCCACACACACCACCTATATCACCGAAGCCAGCTAAAAAGAAATAGAGCAAGTTTGGGGCACCCACTGAGTCACTGGCAGCTCCAGGGCCTGTTCCTGAGAGCAGCAAGATTTGGGACCCCAAAAAGCCAAAGAATGCACGCGAAATCTGAGCGCGGGCTCAGGATGCAGAGCGTGGGAACAGAGCTCAGGCGGGCTCAGAGCTGAGGCACAGCGGAGGCATGGGTGGAGGCAGACACAGCCACAAGCTAACGCTCTGAAACCCTGAGTGGGGAACCAGTGCAGACGGTTATACGACTGTGGAAGCAGCGCTGTGAGACTGGTAAAGGAACCTCCAGCAGAGGATCAAGCAAGGGGATCCACCAGGGCGCTTGACCTTGGAAAAAACCAGACCTCAGGAGCCAAAAGACCGCGGACAGACCCTGAACGCAAGGATAAACCTGAGAAGCTGCTGGGCTAATGATGGCTACCCAGTCTCAGGAAGTTCAGAAGAGAAAGATTAACAACAAGAAAAAAAAGTCTTTAACACTCGACAACTTTTACACAGAGAAAATCCAGACAACTGAGCAAACAGAGGAGGAGAACAAACAAGCATCCAGACCCACCTCAAATAAGGAAAACGGGTCACAAGCTATGGAAGAGTTCAAAACTGAGATTTTGAGGAAAATGGAAGAAATCTGGCAAGAAAATAACAGTTTAAAAGGTAGAATCTTGCAAATGGAAAGTGAGGCTCAGAAATCAAATGAACTGAAAAGCAAATTGAACCAGATTGAAAAAGAAAACCAAAAGATCATAGCTGAAAACGAAAAGATTAGAGCTGAAAACGAAAAGATTAGAGCCGAAAACCAGTCCTTAAAGGCTAGAATTGAGCAATTAGAAGCTAATGATCTCTCAAGACAACAAGAACAAATAAAACAAAGTCAAAAGACTGAAAAAATAGAAGGAAACATGAAATATCTCAGTGAGAGAGTGACAGACCAAGAAAACCAGTCTAGAAGAGACAATTTGAGAATAATTGGTCTTCCAGATAAACCAGAAATTAATAGAAACCTGGACTCCATACTAAAAGAAATTATTCAGCAAAATTGCCCTGAAGTCCTACAACAAGAGGGCAATATAGACATTGAAAGGATTCATAGAACACCTGTGACATTCGACCCAGATAAGAAAACACCCAGAAATATAATTGCGAAATTCAAGAGCTTTCAAGCAAAAGAAAAAAATCTTACAAGAAGCCAGAAAGAGACAATTCAAATATCAAGGAACACCAATCAGGATCACACAGGATCTGGCAGCCTCCACGCTAAAAGACCGTAAGGCTTGGAATACGATATTCAGAAAGGCAAGAGAGCTGGGCCTACAACCACGGATCAACTACCCATCAAAATTGACTATATATTTCCAGGGGAAAGTATGGGCATTCAACAAAATTGAAGAATTCCAAGTATTTGCACAGAAAAGACCAGGGCTAAATGGAAAGTTTGATATCCAACCACAAAAATCGAGAGAAACATGAAAAGGTAAATAAGAAACAAAGGGGAAAGAAAGAAAACTTATAATTTTTAAATTTGCCTTTTTAAGGGCCTTATTAAGATCTAATTATCTGTATTCCTAGGTAGAGAAATGTTATGTATAATTCTCTGTAGTGAACTCTATTCACTATTATAGTATTCACTATTATAGTAATCAGAAGAATAATTCACAGGGTGAGGGTGGAACACTAAATAATCTAAGATGACATGGGGGGTGGGAAAGAGGGGGTGAATAGCAGGGGACACCAAGAGAAACTTGAGTGAATAAGAAAAATAGGATATTCTATTACACACAAAGAGGGCATGGGAAGGAGAGGGGACAAATACTATAATAAGAAGGAGAGGAAGAGAGCATTAAGAGGTAATAATCAAACCTTACTCTCAGTGTAATCAACCCTGAGAGGGAAGAGTAGCTATACTATCCATTGGGACATAAAACTCTTATCTAACCCTTCTGAGAAAGTCAGAAGGGATAAACCAAGGGGAGCAGGGGAGTGGGCAGGTCAAAGAAAAGGGAGGGGAGAAGAAGGGGGAGGGAATTCATAAGGCCTTTAAAAACAAAAAGGGCGGGGAAATAAGGGACGGGGTAGAAAGGGAAGTTAATCAAGGGAGGGGATAAAGGATAGCAGCCTAATAGCAAACCACTGGTTTAAAAGGAAATAATATAAGAAAAAAGGGGGTAGGAATAGGGGAGAATACGAAAATATCAGCAAATGCACAACTGATGATTATAACTCTGAATGTGAATGGGATGAACTCGCTCATAAAACGGAAGCAAATAGCAGAGTGGATTAGAAACCAAAATCCCACCATATGTTGTCTACAAGAAACACATATGAGACGGGTGGACATACACAAGTTTAAGGTTCAGGGCTTGAGCAAAATCTTTTGGGCGTCAAATGAGAAAAAGAAGGCAGGAGTGGCTATTATGATTTCTGACAAAGCCAAAGTAAAAATAGATATGATTTCAAAAGACAGGGAAGGTCATTACATCCTGATTAAAGGCAGTATAAACAAGGAGGAAATAACAC
>NC_058133.1:143007618-143008135 GCF_016433145.1 Gracilinanus agilis
TTAAATAGAATACTAGCAAAGAGACTCCAGCAAGTAATTAAGAAAATCATTCACCACGATCAGGTGGGATTTATACCAGGAATGCAAGGTTGGTTCAACATTAGGAAAACCATCCACATAATTGACCATATCAACAGTCTAACAAACAAAAATCACATGATTATCTCAATAGATGCTGAAAAAGCCTTTGACAAAATACAGCATCCATTCCTATTGAAAACACTGAAAAGTATAGGAATAGAAGGACCTTTCCTAAAAATAATAAACAGTATATACCTAAAACCATCAACAAACATCATATGCAATGGGGATAAATTAGAAGCCTTCCCAATAAGATCAGGAGTAAAACAAGGATGCCCATTGTCACCTCTATTATTTAACATTGTACTAGAAACACTAGCAGTTGCAATTAGAGAAGAAAAAGAAATTGAAGGTATCAAAGTGGGCAAGGAGGAAACTAAGCTATCACTCTTTGCAGATGATATGATGGTCTACTTAAAAAATCCTAGAGAATCAA